>NC_043708.1:93115831-93134393 GCF_006229205.1 Suricata suricatta
GCAATCAGGGTAAAGGAGACTAGATTACATTACAAGTTTAATAGGAGGCCCTAAAGGGTTTTCAGGTAAGAAAATGATCTGATTTATATCTTTACATTATTATTCCATTTACTGTATAAAAATAACAATTATAGGGAAACAAGACCCAACATGAAGTTAGAAGTCTATTGCTGTATATAAAAATAATAATTACAGGGAAACAAGACCAAATATAAAGAAAAGTTAGAAGTCTATTGCAGTGGTTGAGGGAAAAGGTAATACGGACTCACCAGATGGTAGTAGGGAAGTGGAAGTAAGTAGCAGAAAGATGGAAAGAAGTGGAAAGATTCCAGGTGTGAACTGGAAGTAGAATCTATAGAACTTCTAGTCAACTGGAGGTAGCACATGAAACAAAGAATACATACGGTAGGCTCCTGAAAACATGTAATTTAGGATAATTGGACATCCTTATTTACATAGGAATTTACTAGGATATGAGAATGGAAGGACTGTAAGCAATAGTGATGTAATCTGGGGCCAGCAGTGGCCAGATTACTACCCCTACTGTACATGAAGGAGAGGAAGACTGGTCACTAAACCTGGGAAAACAACAACTTCCTATGTCCTCAGTCACCTCAAAAAGAGCAGGGGCCTTCCAGGGAAGGACAGTATCCTAGCAGCAGCATCACACAAAAGGAGCCAGGGTAAGAGAATCTGACCTTGCTTTCATCATTACTTTTGATTTCCTCAAGTAATTTCCTCCCTTTTGGCCAAAACTGACTAGAAGAAACTTCACCAATATAATCCTTACACTCAGCATTTCCAACACCAAGTACAAGGAGAAGGATGGAAAGTATATCCAGTTGAGGCAAATGCAAATTATCTGGCTCTGAATGATATCAAAGATGACCTGTAGGTTTCTGGCATAAGCAGTTGGGTAGATAGTGATTTACTGAGATGGGGGAACTGGGACAAGAGATGAGGAGATCAAGTACTGTCTTGAGTCTATTAATTTGGCAATGCCTGTGTGGCACATTCCAGAGGAAGTATCAAATATATTGTTGGATATAACTTGAGAATCATCAGCATCAGACATAATTGCATAAATCTAGATGAGCTGACCTAGGATCAGAGAAGAGAGGACACTGCACCAAACCCTTGGGGATTGCACATGCTTAACCAAACACTTTCTCACTAGTTTGGTTCTTTGCTTGTTTGTTCCACAGTCTTCATTTCCCAGAGACTTTTCAGCACACTGAGTTCTAAATACTAAACTCTGTCACCACTCATTAAACTTAGCTGTCCTACTACATCTATTAAAATGGCTCTAATAGATTAATCATTTCCACAATACTTCCTAATAAACAAGCTCCCAAGATTCCACGTACCTATCTCTCTAAATTGTATAGAAAATTTGATTAATTTAAGTTTCTATGAATTACTTGAATCATGCAACATTCAGATGTAACACTGTGAGGTACAAAGACCATGATTCTGGGAAAAAGGCAGTATTTTGATGCATTTTAATTCATAAAAAGTTCTGTCTCCTATCATATTTTGCTCTTCTATACTTACTCACCTGGCTTCCATTTTCTTTCACATTATTTCAGGTTGTTTCTAAAATAAGTACACACTGTAGTTACCAGTGTTGCCCAGAAACAAAAGTTTGACTCTGCAAATGTGGTCTAAAAAAAAGTCACTTAGAAAAGGAAGGGATTTGGAAGCTTGTACTGCTGAGGAACAGATGTGCATTCATTAGGAAGTCAAGGGTATCTGAGAATGAAGTAAAATAAGGGGCAGGGGAGGATTATTCTCAGTGTATTACCTCTCAGCCTTCTTCATTACGTTCAGTTCTGCACTGCCAAGTTGCTATTAGTGGAGAACATCCTCAGCCCCACACTTGACAGGTGTCTAACTGTTGCCATCAGAAAGAACTGGCCTTGAAGCATCACGCTCCACTGGAACTGATTTACTCTGGAGATTTGTATCTCATTTGGCATCTTGTGAATAATCTTGTCTGTGTTAGCTTGATAGTCCGTGTTGTTTATGCCCCAGAGAAAAGGCTCCTGAATGGAATAGTGTATCCAGAAGTCTGAGGTAAAGAAAACATAACTGATGTTGAAATGGCATAGAAATTCTTGCAAGAACTACCCCTTACCTTGGTCAAGCCCCCAAGACCCCTAGCACCCCATCCCATCCCTGTATCAGAAGGAAGACCACGACTCCAAGAATTAAGTATATTTTAATTAAAGTTTCTATTAATATGCTCAGTATCAAGATAGTAAAACTTATTCCAACTGATTTCCTATTTCTATCTAGGCAAAGAAATTTTAAAATTACAAAGTTAAGTAATATCTTTAAAAACAATCTAATGAAATATAAATGATATTTGCATCAGAGTTAAAATACAATGATGTTCTATTTGCCAAATAGTATTCTGAGGAAGGTATACAATTTTCAGCAGTATTTTAGGACCTTATCGATCCCTAGGTGAAGTCAAATTTTTGCTCAGATTTCTCATTTTTAATCCACACAGCATTCTGGGTAATGAAAACCGGCCAGGAGCCTATGAACTTCATCTATCAGTTAAAGATTACTGCTTCGCCCGAGAAGATAGAATTATTGGAATGACAGTAATTCGGCTACAGAACATAGCAGAAAAGGGAAGCTACGGGGCCTGGTATCCCCTTCTGAAAACTGTCTCCCTGGATGAAACTGGTTTGACTATCCTTAGAATACTCTCTCAGAGGACCAACGATGACGTGGCTAAAGAATTTGTAAGACTGAAATCTGAAACAAGATCTGCTGAAGAGAGTGCTTGAAACAAATACTGCAAGCTATCATCTTCAAGAATTTATAAACCATAACTGACTACTGCATGCTCGTGCAAATACATGGGAATGTTTTGTAGCTCACTAGGTTTCGGTGTTTGTCAGGACTCCGTGTCCACAAAGTGTGGGGGAAACTTGCTGAACTTTTATACCAGTTCTGGTCTTTGGGAAATAAATGTTCCATGAAGTGCCAAAATTATGATGTAACGTGAAATATTAAGAATATCTTTTAAAATGTTTCATTTGATTACCAGTTCTCATCCTTTCAATATACTAGAAACACAATTAGGTTTTTGTTTTTTGTTTTGTTTTGGGTTTTTTTGGTTCATCCATTGTCTTTGTTAAATTAGCTTGTTGCCCATAGATCACAAAGCATCTGTTACCCAAATTCTGTTTTATTTAGACTTACCTCATTGGAGACGTCATACAAAGAACTTTTTCTATCAAAGCTAGAGATACAGTCACTTGTAGAAAGTGTTTGTAATTTTATAGTTGCAGATCTATTGTGATGATTTTTGCATACAAATTAAAATAGAAAAGGTGGGAAATATTTTATGCTGACCAGTTTCCAACCTTTCTGAATATCACTGTGAAGAAATGCTATTAAAGCAAACTTATACAAAGCAATGCTAAATAGAGTTTGTTAACAATGTTTGATATATTGACAAAACTTTGTTCTTTAAAACTGCCAAGGTCACATCACATTTGTAAAAATGGTAAGTTGATGCATTTGCCATCTAGCACTGTCTTGGCTTTACCAAATTTCATTCTTTAGAAGTCTTTGGATTGAGGGTTTAGAGATGCAACAGAAGATTTGTATCTTCAAATTACCTATAATAAGTAACTATACTGTTAGTGTTTTCCCTCTGACAGTTATGACTATCTCCTTATTTATTAAGCACTGTAATCATTTAAATGCTTTTTTCTTTTTAAAAATATTCAGCAATTTATACTGAATGCAGCATTACTATATATTGCATTGGAGCAAAAAGACATGTCTTCATCTATTTAATGAAAAATGTAAAATAAGATCTGAAGAAATTGCTTATAATTTTGTAATTTATGTTATTTATAAGCCCAAAATGCATCAGATACAATAGGAAAACAACTTAAGACAGCTTGGTACGTAAAAATATAACTAGATTGGATTTTGATTATCAAATAGCTTATGAATCTTTGCATTTTCTGTATCCTTATGGTTTGAGTTTTTAGAGTCTGTATCTAAATACTTGGTTGTAGAACAGTACTTTGTAATTGTAACTTATGGTCATAACTGTTAGTGGACAACATACACCTGCAGAAATAAGAATCCTACAATGATTGTGCTTTGTGAACAAGCTGGTCTATGTTAAGAACAGAAGTGAATAGTATCATGACTCTCAGAACCATTCTGTTACTGAGTGTGAAAACATACCAGTGACATCCACTACTTCATGTTAAATTGTTAGGCAATTACTCTGTTAATGACTTCTCCAAATGCATAGTACAATACTACCCTCTGGCATATGCATTAATAAATGGATGTTTATTGAACATATGCAACACTTTATTGTATTTTCTGCCTTTTTCATTTATACCACATAACTTCATTCCTTAGGAAGAAAAATCCCAGACCCTTTTATTGGATATAAAACTTTTCACATTATATGGTTCTACTTCCCATTAAGATTTGACAAACTTTTTCCAGGAGTTGTATTCACGGAAACATCTACCTATCACAAGATCATGACACTGAAAATAATGAAGCACTAAGGTATCTACATACCTCCAAGTCTCTGAATATTCTTAAGAACAATGAGGAAAAGACAACATCCAACATATAAAGAAGCAACATTTTTAAATAAAAACTTAATATTATAAATAGTTTTATTATTTTATTGAATGATTAATTCTAGATTTATCTTACAGTGATTTTACAGAACATTGACTTGCGCTTTTTAGAAGCCCATTGTTATGAAGCATGATACATCTGAATAAATGGTAGTTAGGATTCCTATGGATCACTTTAAAAAGTTATGAGTGAATTATTTTTCTAGTATTTGTTTAATTGGATCTACTCATTCTGTCCTATATATATCATATATCATATATATATAATGTTTTATATATATATATATAAATGCTAATGGCAGGGTTGTGAATTGAGTCTATTTATTAACATCACAAAGTACAGGTAGTGATTTAGAAATGGTCTTAAATTGTGCAGGCTTTGTTGTTTCGGGAGAAACAACAAAGCCTGTTGTTTACAGACCCAAATTAGTAATCACTCTGAAGTTCACAGCAAACATTGTCAAGTGTAGGATCCCTTAAACTGTGTGGCAATTTCTTTTTCTTGTTCTACATAAGGTGCACAGAGACAAAGCTGTTATTCATCTACAGATAAACTTCACATTAGAAGTTCTTAAAGAAACACATGAAAATCAGATTTGGTGAAAATGAAGTACTGTAAACCATAGAGGAGCACTTACTATTGAAAGGAGCTCTGATGAATTATCTTTTATGTAATCAGATGTCCCCATCACAACCTGCTCTAATTCATCTCTTTCTAGGATAATTTATATATTGAATTTCCCTTAAATGAGGCACATTTATAAATGACAATTCTAGCTTAATGTTTTTCATCTGGCCTTTTATAAAAAATGTTTAATGCAACCAGGAGTTTCTCCCTTTCATTTCTCTAACTTATACAAAGGCACTACGACACCATCTTTTTCGTGAAGTAATGGAATAACTTTAATCTTTACACTTAAATAATAATAAAAGAAAAACAATCATTTATAAGGGACTCGGCAACTATCCCTGGATGACCGACTCCCCCACTAGCCACGGGCAATACTCTTGGACACACCAGGAAAAGACGGCCTTGCCTGGCACTACTTGTGTTTATCCTCACTCCTGTTCTGTGCCGGAAATAACTGGCCCTTGTTCTCTGACTCCCCTCCCTCCACAGACTGATGATTGCTCGCTCATAAAATAATTCATCATGTGATGAATAACTTCTTAGAAACAGGAAGTATATTTACAAAGATTTATAAAAGGAGGGAAGGAAAGTAATGATTAGTTACTGATTAAAAACACATTGTGTATGTTTTAAATTGCATATACTCTGTAGGTAAACATTTGTGTTTTGACAAATTCATAAAATCATGCTTGTTGAGAATTTTTCCATTTATATTCAGGAGCTATATTCATCTCTAGTTATCTTTACTTACAAAATTTGTGTCTTGTTTTTGTTTCAGGCTATTTATGGCCTCCTAAAATGAACTGGGGATTGTTCCCTCCATTTTTACTTCCTGGAAGAGATTATATAGAACTGATTTATGTGTTCCCTTAAAATTTGGTACAATTCAACACCAAAAACATGTCATTCTGGATTTCTTCTTTACAGAGAAGTTTTCAACAACAAATTCAACTACCTTAATGGATATAAAATTATTAATGTTAACTATTTCTTCTTGAGTTTAAATTTATGTCTTTTAAGGAACTGCTCCATTTCACTCACTTCATCAAATGTATGAGCATCATTACTTATCCTTTAATATTTGTAGTACATATACTCATTTTCCCTCTTTATGTTGATATTTTATGTCTTGTCTCTTAATTTCTTGTTCAATCTAAGGATTTGCCTATTCCATTCATCTTTTAATGGAAACAGCTTTGAATTCATTAATTTTTCTTTTTTATCTGCTTTGAATTTCATTGTCTTCTGTTTTTATCTTTATTATTTTCCTACATCTGCTTCTTGGTGAATTAATTAATCTGTCTTCTTGGTGAATTAACTCTATTATGTAATGTCTCTCTTTTCTCCTGGTGGTTTTCTTTAATCTAAAGTCCACAATAACTGGTATTGGAATTGCTTTATTTTAATTAGGGCTTAAGTGGTGTACCTTTCCACCTTTGTTTTTCTCTTAAACTACTCGTATCACTATATTTAAAGTGTAGCACTTAGAGACAGCACATATGTGCATCATTTTTACATCCAATTGACAATCTCTATCAATTGGTGTATTTACCATTATGTAAAGCTAATTAATTGGGTTTTTTAAATTGCGAAAATCCTGAGCTGAGAAAGCTGAAATAAAAAGACTCATGATGCATTGGTTTTTTTGCCTCCTTTATAAAAAGGCAGTTAGGCTACAAGTTTGAAAGATTATCATACATTAAAGCTGTAAGCATCTATGTTGATATTTCCTGGAAAAGATATGACAGATCATAAAGTTTAAGAGCTAAGAGGAATTGTGCAGACCATTTAATCAAAATTCTTCACTTAAGATTAAGCTAATGAAACTCAGAGAGATATAATGACTAGGCTAATATCAGCCAGCTAATACCCAGAATACAGATGAGTTAATTCTCCTCAAGCTATTTTCTCTACCCTACCCCAATAAATTGTCTGGGGCACTTCTTATTACTCTAACACTGGTCCCCATGGGTGGTCCTCAGAAAGCAAAGGGATCAATTTGGGTCAAATTATGATTATACAGCAAAGTTGCATCTAAATTAATTCTCATATTTTTTGTAGCTATGGTATTAGATGGTTGAGTTGTCTATTAAAATGTAACATTATGGGGTGCTTGGGTGACTCAATTGGTTGAGCAAAGGACTTTGGCTCAGGTCATAGTCTCAGCTCTTGCATTTGAACCCTGCATCTATAAATACAGTGAGAAAACTGATGATTATTAGAGGGAAGAGAGGTAAGGAGTGAGAAAAATGGATAATGGGGAGTTGGAGACACAGGATCCCAGTTATGGAATGAGTAAGTTACAGGAAAAAAGTTACAGCATAGCAAATAGAGTCAATAGTATTGGAATAACATTGTGTGGTGACAGATGGTAGCTGCACTTGTGGTGAGCGTAGCATAACATATAGAGTTATTGAGTAATTATGTCGCATACCTGAAACTAATGTAACATATGTGCCAGCTATACTCCCTCCAAAATTTAGCACTATAGAAAGAAAAGGTTAAAAATATTATCACATGCTAATAATTTTCTTTATTTATATACTTCAATAAATTCTCTTTATTATTTAAATTTTTTATTATTCATCGTTTGAGAGACAGAAAGAGACACTGTGTGAACAGGGAAGGGGCACAGAGAGAGGGAGACACAGAATCCAAAGCAGGCTCCAGGCTGTGGGCTGTCGGTACAGAGCCCAATGTGGGGCTTGAACTCCTGAATCATGAGATCATAACCTAAGCCAAAGTCAGACACTTAACTCACTGGGCCACCTAGTGCTCCTATATTTGGATAAATTTTAAAGATTTACATTCTATGAAATAGCTTTTTATTCTCAATTTTATATTTGAAAAACTGAGCTTTGAAGACTTGAAATGATTTGGCAAGATTAATACACATTCTTATTTGTTTTTCCTCATATAAAGATGGATGGATGGATATGTTCATAACCAATTAGGAAATATATTAAGAGAAGGGAGAAAACATCCTATTCATTACAGCAACAAAATTTTAAGAAATCAAGCAAGAAATCTCACACACAAGGCTTAAGACTTTTTAAGGAAATTGGAAAACACTGTTGAAGAGCATAGAAGATAACACAAAGAAAATCTGGTTTTCTTTGTGGATGACAAGTCTGACTATAATGATGGCAATTTTCTCCTGATTAATCTACAAGTTTCTGTGTGTCCAATGAAAAATGCAACAGATTTTTTGGTTATACATTATAATATCATATAACAATTCATAAATGTGAAATAATAGACAAGGCAATTTTGAAGAATAATCAAGCATTCCACCAGTTGCACATCTCTGCCAGATACTAAGATTTGTCATAAGACTAGTAAGTAAAATAGTGTAGATTTTACATAGAAATAGATAAATAGACAATGAAATAAACTAAGTTTCTTAGAAATATATTTATGAGGCACCTGGGTGCCTCAGTTGGTTAAAGCATCTGACATCAGCCCAGGTCATAATCTTCCAGTTTGTGAGTTCAAGCCCTGCATTGGGATCTGTGCTGACAGCTCAGAGCCTGGAGCCTGCTTTGGATTCCATGTCTCCCTCTCTCTGCTTCTGTCCTGCTTGCACTGTCTATCTCTCTCAAAAATAAATATACATTTAAAAAATTTTAAAAAAGAAATATGTGACTATGTGAGAAATTGGGTTAGAACAAACTTTTAATAAATGTAGACATTCAGATATACTTAACAAATTTATATATTGTATATCCATATAGAAATAAATACAACCAAGTCTCAATGCACAGCACAACAAAAACAAAATGAGATTAAGGTAGATTTCACATCTAGTAATTAAAAGTCAAACAGTAGTATTTTAGAAGAAAGCACAATATAGGAATTGGAAATAATTTCTTAAGCAGGAATTAAAATCATAAAAGAGATGAGAGAATAAATGATTAATAAGTTTAAACATATTAAAATTTAAAACTTTTCTATGATGGAAGGAACAAAGTTAAATGAATAGCCTACAGAAATCATCTATTTTAATATGATTACTCAATAATGGATTTAACTACATTTTGGCTCATACATACAAAACTTTTAAAGCTCCAATAGAAAAATGGGGGAAATTATTGATGAGTAATTCACAGAAGAGAACCCACTAATGAATGACAAGAAATATATTTAGAAATGCTTACTTTCCATGCTAATAATAAGATTGCAAAGTATTTCTCACTCATCCAGTTGACAAAAAGAACCAACATAGTATTTTGAACAATACCTCATCAATGTCATTAAACAGGATCTTAGAAGATGCTGCGTATCTGAACTTTATGAGCCAAAACCAAAATAACATGTGCGTAAGATGCAATAAATAGCACACATTGTAATGATGATGGCAGCAAAAAGAAGTAAGTAATGGCAAAAACTATTCCATGTGGGCAGGATAATCCTTTGTTGTAGGAAGCAGTGCTATACATTATAGCATAGCAGCATCAGTGGCCTCAACCCTAAGTCAGTACAATTATGACCTTCACCTCAGACACTGGCAAAAGCCACTCAGCAGCGTGAAAGCACTGTTAAATCCTGTGCAAACAGGTTGGCTGCCTAACAATTCTCTCCTCTCTCTCCTACCCTTCTAAACTCCCAGGGATTACACACTGCAGCCTAAGCCAACTGTGTCCCCCCAGTGCTGCTTCTTTCTGACAGTTTACAAATAGAACTCTGACAAACAGGTGTTTCCCAGTGATGCAGGGCTCTGTAGAATTTGGTAATGGTGTCTCTTTAGTGCCAAAGACTCTGTCCTAGGGTTCATCTCTCCCTTTTTTAACA
This sequence comes from Suricata suricatta, assembly GCF_006229205.1. Lineage (NCBI taxonomy): Eukaryota > Metazoa > Chordata > Mammalia > Carnivora > Herpestidae > Suricata > Suricata suricatta. Next base: position 93,125,894 of record NC_043708.1, read on the forward strand.
CACAGGAAGGTACTGACTGTTTTGTTAGAGTTTATCTTCTGTAATAATTTGCAAGAAAAATAAGTTAAAATTCTACTAGTGATTAATTTATAGTTTTCAAAAAATATAGTCATTATCTTTATATATGCATAAAGTAATTTCTATCTTACACCTACCAGTCAAGAAATTTAACACATTTATTGCTTGGAGAGTTTGTTTTGTTTGTTGGTTTGTTTCACTTGACTTATTTTTTCAAAGATCAGTTTACTGATCTTTCTAAGACTTCCTTTTTTTTTTTTTGGAGTAATGACTGTTATTTAAAATATGAAAATTTGCAGTCCAAAATTTTTTTATACTTATCATTATAATCCTGAATCAATCACTTATATTTGCTGTATCAATATTTTTTCTGTGAGTGATTCAGTATTCAATTTTCTTTGTGCTTTCTTGAGCACTTAGCTCAATACTGAGCACTTCAATACTTAATAACTAATCAGTACTATTCGTTGAGTGCTAGAATATGCCAGTCACTACTCTAAATGCTTTAAATGCATCAACTTATTTAATCTTCCCAATATTATTTTGAGGTTGGTATTGAAATAACCATTGTAAAGATAAGAAAATTGTGGCCTAGATATTGTAGATTCCCCTATGTCATGAAGCTATTCAGGAAACAAGTTTTAAACTCAATCCAATTCCAATTTTAAATTCAAGGCAAAAAAATCTCTAAGAACAAAAAGGGACAATGAGATACCTATCATGAACACACTTAGAAGTACATATGTATATCAAAATATATTTAAGCAACAACCTACAAAATCTAGAGGAAAAAAAAGACAAACCAGAAAATATAGTTGGAGAACTTAATATGATACCATCTCAGAAATTCTTAAAGCTTCCAAAAGAGTCATAGGCATCAATAATCTCAACAACATAATTAATAAGTCTGTGCTACTAAATACATAAATAAATATATATGTTATATATAATTCTATATTCTATAAGTAGGAAATATAAATTTCTCTTCAGAAGAATATTTACAAAAATAGCTAACAGTCTACAAAGGCAAACTCAAAACATTCCAAAGGATCAATAACACAATGACTGTATTCCCTAACCATAAAAATATAGGTACAAATTAATAACAAAGAATGCTGAAAGTCACATTTCAAAACTAGTATATTATCAAACAACCTACCTATAACTCATGGAAGAGATAATAATAACAATAACTATAATTAATTAAGAAATACTTGAATGTGAATTATCATATAAACACAAGTTAGAGTGTATGTGAAAGCAAGAGTCTTCAATGTATTTATTTTAAAAACAAGAAATGATAGAAAATATTAGTATCCAACTCAAAAAGTTGGATTATAAGCAGAGGAGTAGTCCAAAGCCATAAGAAAAAACCAAGTACCAAAATTAAGTTTTAAAAAAATGAGACCAGTTCACAGTAGCACTGTCAACAATAGCCAAAACATGGAAAGAGCCTAAATGTCCATCACCCGATGAGTGAATCAAGATGTGGTATATATACACAATGGAGTACTACATGGCAATGAGAGAGAATGAAATCTGGCCATTTGTAGGAAAGTGGATGGACCTTGAGGGTGTCATGCTAAGCGAAATAAGTCAGGCAGAGAAGGACAGATACCATATGTTTGCACTCATAGTTCTAACAGGAGACCAGGAGAAACCTAATGGAGGACCAGGGGGAGGGGAAGAGGGAAAGAGAGTTGGGGAGAGAGAGAGAGATGCAAAACTTGAGAGACTATTGAATACTGAAAAGGAACTGAAGGTTGAAGGGGAAAGGGAGGGGAAGAGGTGGTGGTGATGGAGGAGGGCACTTGTGGGGAAGAGTGTTGTAGGGAAACCAATTTGACAATAAACTTTTTTAAAAAAGATACCAGGTACTATGTTAAAAAAATAATAATAATAAATAAAATATAAATAAATAAAAAGTGAGACCTGAGAGGTATTGTGCAAAAGAAAATCCATAGAGTTTTACAGAATCAAAACCTAGTTCCCTGAGGTTTATAAGATAGATAAATCTTTAACAAGACTAACCAAGAAAAGTAAGAGATGAGATATTACTGTGTGAAATACAGAATGAATGAAAGGGGAGCCAAGGACACAATAGAAATATAGTAATAATAACTAAAAACAAAAATCTAATAAATAGATGAGATGGACAAATTCCTAGAAAAATATAAAATACCAAAAGTGGCTAAAACATATATAAAACCTAAAACTCTTAAGCATTTAAATTTTTTAAAAATTTCTCAAGAAATGTCAGTGAGTGTATAAATTTGCATAGCCCCTCAGGAAAGCAATAGAGCAGCACTCAGTGGTCCTACTCCATGGGCTTGATATCCAAAAGAAGCTCTCACACAGGTCTAAATATTTGAGATGAGTTATACAAACATGTGGCACAGGGACAAAGCCTAAAATGCGTTATGGTGTTTTTTTTAAGCATAAAACACAAAATCTAGAGCTTGTTATTTAAATGTTTAGTTATTTATTTTTGAGAGAAACAGAGAGAGGGGGCAGGCACAGCAAGAGTGGGATAGAATCTTTCAGTGCCGACCGTGACATGGGGCTGGATCCCACGAACCCATGAGATCATGACCTGAGCCTAGAGCAAGCCAGTTGCTTAACCAATTGAGCCACCCAGGCACCCCAAGAACTTGTTATTTATATTCATCAAAAAATACATGCAGTTCATGAAAAATATGTATTTTAAAATAGCACATGTAGGGGGAAAAACAAGTATCTTGAGATAGTTGCAATCCAGGGGACAGGGAGACATAATGGGAATGGAGATTCAAGATTAAGAGGGAACTTTGCAATCTTTTAGCATGCAAACATGTTTGAGGGAAAATTTAACAAGAGTCTTCTTTCTAACCACGTATTCCTACTTGAATCATAATATATACCCTAGATATAAAATCTTCATTAAATCAAGTTATACCAGTATTTAAATTTTAGGGTTAATGCTCTTGAAAAATGCTTTAATATTGGTAAAAAGCTATTACTCTTATGTCTGCAAATAGTTTTGCTCTCAAACATTAATCAACTCTAGGCAATATAAATGTTAATGGCTTCCCCAACTACGTTTCATTATTTTGGAAAAATTTCAACTGTCATGAAAGTATATTAATGGAGTTCAGAGTTCCCCTGTTCCTTTCCCATGCACCCCTCCTTTAAAATGCAAAGAAGTCTAGGCACACATTAGATCATCACTATTACTACAGTTCTTATTGTTCCAATAGTTAGCATGTCATAGATCAGTATTATTAATTTATATTACTTTTAAACTTATTTTTGAGGGGTGCCTGGGTGGCTCAGTCGGTTAAGCATCCGGCTTTGGCTCAGATCATGATCTCACAGTTCGTGGGTTCAAGCCCCACATCGGGCTCTGTGCTGACAGCTAGCTCAGAGCCTGGAGCCTGTTTCAGATTCTGTCTGTCTCTCTCTCTCTCTCTCTGCCCCTCCCCTGCGCATGCTGCCTCTCTCTTTCAAAGATAAATAAAACATTTAAAAAAATAAATAAATTTATTTTTGAATCAAATATCATTAAAGATATTGGGTACTTTTTTATTGTTTTTTGTTCATTAAAGCATAATACATTTCATTTGTGCAACTAAACTATTGCTCTTCTGGTCTCTATTTCATTTATCTTCACACTGATCTTTGTTTCTTTCCTTCTACCAATTATGGATTTAGCCAAAGCAATTATGAGAAAGAACAAAGCCACAAGCATTACACTTCATGATTTCAAACCATACTGTGAGGGTCTAGCATCTAAAACAGTATGGTACTATCTCTCTCTCCCCTCTCCCCTCTCCCATTCTTGCACACACTTGCTCGCTCTCTCGCTCTCTCGCTCTCTCGCTCTCTCTCTCTCTGTCTTCTTCCCAAAAATAAATAAACTTAAAAAAATTTAACAATATGGTACTGGGAGAAAAATACTCATAGATCAATGGAACAGAATAGTTTAAACTCTACATATATGGTCTATTAATAATCAACAAGAAAGCCAAGAACATCTAATATAGAAAGAATTTTTCTCTTAAATAGTGGCTGAAAAAAAACTGGAGAAACACACAAAGAAAAATGACATTGGACCCATATCTTACATTACTTGCTAAATTTAACTTGAAATGGAGCAAAGACCTAAACATAAACCTGATACCATTAAATTCCTAGAAGAAAATGTAGTAGAAAGTCTCTTAAAATTGGTCTCAACATTGACTGTTTGGATATGACACCAAAACACAAATCAACAAAAGTAAAAACTCAACAAATAGGATAGTATCAAACATAAAAGCTTCTGTACTGAAAAAGAAATGACAAAATGAGAAGGCAACCTCCTGAAACAAAGAAAATATTTGCAAATCATTTATCAGATAAGGGGTTAACATCCAAAATATATACTCATTCAATTCAATCAAAAAGAAAAAAACAGTCCAATTTAAAAAAAACAGGCAGAGAAAGTAAACAGACATTTTTCCAGGTGAGGCATCCAAATGGCCAACAGATGCATTACAAGGTGCTCAGTCTTAGTAATCATCAGTGTAACGCAAATCAAAACTATGAGGTACCACTTCATACTGGCTAGAATGGCTACCCTCAAAAAGACAAGAGATAAGTTCAGGCAAGGATGTGGATAAAAGGGAAATCTTGTGCACTACTGGTGGGAATATAATTGCTATAGCCACTAAGGAAAACAATGTGCAAGTTCTTCAAAACGTTAAAAATAGGACTAGTATATGACTAAGCAAGTCCACTTCTGGATATGTACCCAAAGCACATGAAAACAAGTTACTGAAGAAAGATACTTATTTCCATGTTTGCTGTAGCATTACTTACAATAGGATATGTACCCAAAGCACATGAAAACAAGTTACTGAAGAAAGATACTTATTTCCATGTTTGCTGTAGCATTACTTACAATAGCCCAGATAAGAAAACAGCATAAATGCCCAACAGATTGACAGAGAAGATATATATGTATGTACCTGTGTGTGTATGTAACACACACACACACACACACACACACACACACACACACACTGAAGTATTATTCAACCATGAGCAAGAAGGAATTCCTGCGATCTACAACATGGATGGACCTTGAGGACGCTATGCTAAATGAGAGAAAAACAAATACTGTAAGATATAACTTAAATTTTGAATCTAAAAAATGCTGAACTCATAAAAATATAGAATGAAAAGGTAGATAATAGGAGCATGAGAATGGGGGATTGGGGGAATAGAAGTGCTGTTTCCAACAATAGGCAAATAAGCTCTGGAGATTTAATGCACAGTGTAGTGATTATAGACAAGAATACTGTATTATACACATCAAACTCATTGAGAGCTAGACCTTAATTATTCTCACCACAAAAGGAAAATGATGATTACATGATAGAAGTACTAATACTACAATGACAATCACACTGCAATTCATGGATGTATCAAACCAACATGTTGTACACCTTCAACTAACACATTGTTGTATGTCAAATACATGTCAATTAAAAATACTACTTGAGGGGCACCTGGGTGGCTTCTGACTCTTAGTTTCAGCTCAGGTCATGATCTCATGGTTCATGAGACTGAGCCCAACATCAGGCTCTGTGATAATAGCACAGACCCTGCTTAGGATTCTCTCTGTCCCTCTCATTCGGTCTGCCCCTCCCACTTTCTCTGGCTCTCCTTTTCATAATAAATAAATAAACTGTAAATAATATATATTATTTGAGCATATATATATTGAGGAAATCCAAGACACAAGAATAATGACTCAAAGTAAATACTAGATAAAATTTAAAAAGATATTGGCCTACCAAATAGAATGGGAAATACATAACCAGTTGAATAATATACTTAATTAGAAAGAATTTTTAAGTCACTCTTGAAATTTTTAAATATTTTAAACAGTTGATATATTTTTCTCAAGCTTATATAGAACACTTAAAAGTATTAAATTTGCTGCCATGAAGGAATTATTTGATAGGTAGGAAGGGAGGAGAAAGAGCACAAGCCAAACTAGACCCGCTCTAAAGAGTAGTAAAGTACATAATGAAGTTTACTCACCTTTAGCAAAGTCAAAGATGAAAATATAGTCAAAACTGGGAATTAAAAAGGTACTTTTTAAAAAGGAAAACAACAGAAAGACAAAATTTTAAGAAATGTATAACTCCATGCTAATAAAATTAAAGTGTGAATAAAATGCCTACCTTTCTGGCAAACTTTCATTTACTAAATACATTAGTTTGTAAATAATGGTAGCTTTGGGAGCAAGCAATGTCAGGGGTTCAAAACAATAAGGCTTGATTTCTTACTCACGCAAACCCGATGTGAGTTGGTTACTCCTGGATAACTTTTCTTTAAGCAGTAACTGGCATTCTTCCTCTACTTCAGCCATCTAGACAAAACAGAAGATAACCATGGAAGTCGCACGGGCCATTTTAAGGCAGTCTAGGAAGCTGTATACATCATTTCCACATACAAATCCCACTGGCCTCATTGCAAGACCACCTAAGTGCAAGACAGGATAAGGAACAGAGACGAAGGCATCCTGTGATGCCTGAAAGAAAACTAGCATCACTGAGAGTGTAGTCAATTTCTGCCGTATTAAAACTGACTGAAAATGAAGGAGCAAAGATGAGCTCCAGCTATGAGTACGTTAAAATTATTATAGAGAATCTTCTCCCTAAAAGTTCTGGAGGAATTTGGTTTTACTGGTGAATTCATTCAAACATTCAGGGAGCAGTTCATCTCTGTACCCTATGAAATGTTACAAAGTATTTTTAAAAAAGAAACTACTAGGAGCACCTGGGGGGCTCAGTCTGTTAAGTTTCCCACTTCAGCTCAGGGCATGTCTCCCAGTGTGTGGGTTCCAGCGTCAAGTCGGGCTCTGGGCTGACAGCTCAGAGCCTGGAGCCTCCTTCAGATTCTGTGTCTCCTTCTCTCTGCCCCTCCCCCCTCACACTCTGTCTCTTTCACTCTCAAAAATAAAAACAAATTAAAAAAAAAAAACAAGAAACTACTAAAAAAATTTTTTTGGAACCCACTCAATTTAGTTTATGAAGCTAACTTAACACTAACTTCCAGTGTGATAAAAATTCTGTCTCATCTAGCTCATCTCCAAAATCGGGATTATAATATTCCCTATGTTGAAGTTATTTAGATGATTAAATGAATTATGTAAATGGCACATGGTAAAAAAATGTATGTTCCTCTTATTATGCCACAAGTAAATAATACACCAATCTCCATTTTAAATAAAATATCAATTGTAAAGAAAATATTTCAAACAGTATTCATTAGCATTATAATAAATTAGCAGGGTCAATTTCTTCTAGGAATACAAATATGTAACATTAGGAAATCCATGAATAAAATGTTTCAAGGATACGTAACATTTAAATCCTCTCTTTAGATGCTACAAACTGTAAAATTTAACAAATATATCAGATTAAAGTTGAGAGACAATAAAGGGTAAATCAATAGCTCTCATCACAAGAAAACTACTGCTTGAAAATGAGAGTAAAGACAAAATTATTTAACACTTTTCTAAAATTTTTAAATAATTCAATAATGTATGAATCAAAGCAAGAAAAGCAAGCTTTCCGCTTCACTTATAAAAATTACTGAAATGGCAGATGTACACAATAATGATTTTGTTGTTTTATACAGCCACTAAAATTGATGGTTGTGAGTATTACATGAGCACATGGGACAATTCCTAGAATGTAATATTAATAGGAAAGCAAGATATAAAATTATATTTCAGTAGAGCTATAGAAAAGGAATACTCATACATTTGAAAGAATAATTTTTATTTCTGGAGTCCTCATTTTGAAATCCAAGTAGTCTTTCAATATTTATAACAACATTGAGGTATTTTTCAAGTACCCTCAGAGCTAATTAATCATGTTAGAAATACCAGCAATAGCTAAGATTGTTTAACATTTACAAAACACCTTTTTCACATACAGTATACTGTTTATTCTTCACCAAGAGTTTTCTTTACAAGGTTTTATTTAAATTCCAGCTAGATAACATACAGTATAATATTAGTTTCAGGTGGACATATAGTGATTCAACATTCATTCTTCACAGAAGGGTTTTTAAAGGCAGCAAAACCCATTAAGAGTAAGGCTTGGAATCAGACCCAATATTCACATGTTCTGTGACAGAGGGATCTAGTTTCCTGCCCATATTCTTCCTCCCTTTCCTCCTCACTAACAGAGGAGCAGAAAAGACATCATTCAAGTGGCAAAGTTCACTGTTAAAATAGGACACTTCTCATTTTCTCTTGTAGCTGTAGGTGAACAGTGCCCTTCTCATCAGCCTTATATTTGCTTCAGGAATAGGGGTTTAAGGATTAGAGACGTAGCAGCCATCTTGGATCATGAGGCAACCTTAAGGTCTTAACTCATGTTCTAAGCCTGGAAATCTGATGACTGTGGAGCCAGTACGCTGGCTCCCTGACAGCATGAAGAAA
>NC_043708.1:93134493-93249594 GCF_006229205.1 Suricata suricatta
AAAGAGAGAACCCTGCTTTTTTTTTTAAAGCAAGACCTCCAGTATCTACACATGTCCCATAAACCCATCTTCATCCAACATCACTGAAAGGAAAAAGAAAATATAAAGGACTCTCTCAGAAATAAGAGAACCATGCAATGCTTCAACATAGTACTTAGTGACATTTCAAGATCCTATCTAAATATACAGTTTAATGCCTCCTTACTTAACCCTTCCTCAGGCAATTTTCTTATTTTACATTAAACATCTTCTACATTTAAAGTCAAATATCTTTTTCTCTTTGCAGGTATGGGGTCTTGTGCTAAGGATTTTTTGCTGATTTTGACCTTTGTTTTTCTATTCTTATCCTTCATCTTACTAACTGCAGTGTGGTTTTGCCATAAAAATCACCTATCTTAGATACTCAGTAAATGCTTTTCAAGCACTTATTAGCAAAGTATTTAATCATTCCTTTAAGAGGGGAAAGAAAGCATCCTGCAAGGGTGCTTAGTTTTCTTTTGTGTCCATAATCACTCTGAGGATTTCCATCATTTGTGATTCTTATAAAACATGATGTGAGTTACTAGAAATGTTGTAATGACCAATAATTAAATAAATCATGGTGAAGCAAACTCATTGATTTGAAAAACTTCTCCTTTTGGGATTTTTTTTGTGTGGGCATTATTTAGCAACTTTTTGTTTCTAAAATTAGGTAAAGTCCTATCACTTGTTGGTATTTTAAAAAAATGGACAAAACATTTCAAAGCTCATACTTTGTCCGAAGGGATGAGAATTTATGTTAGGATGGGTTTTTTGTTGTTTGTGTTTGACTTTAGTGATTTTGAAGGGCTAGATATTAAGTTAGTTGTTTTTCTGAAAAATATATATTAACACTTCTCTTTGCTTCTGGAGGTTCCATGACACCTTAAGGTTTTGGGATTCTCTCCTATAGACAGATATAAGAGAATAAGGAGACTTCAGCATCAAGCAAATTCGGCTTATATCCTTGATCAATGTTAACTATGTGACCATGAACAAATGCTTTACCTCTGAATTTCAACTTTCATTTTTGTAAATACATCATTAATACTTGCCTCATGAGTTTGGCTCAGCTGGTGATCTCACAGGTCAGAAATCCAGCCCTGCGGCTCTGCACTGGTGATTCAGAGCCTGCTTAGGATTCTCCCTCTCCCTCTCTCTGCCCTTTCCCCACTTGTGTGTGCGCTCGCTCTCTCTCTCTCTCTCTCTCTCTCTCTCTCTCTCTCTAAGTAAATGAAGTAAAAAAAAAAAAGAAAAAAGAAAAATACATGTCATGCCCAGCACAAAACAGGCACTCAATAAATATTAGCTTCCTTTCCACCTTTTTGAGAAACTACATCACACTTTGAATTGCATTTAAATAAAGGATTTTATGAAGTGTTTAGAGATTCCAATAAGTTTCTGGCTTTTGTTTTATGAAAGATATGTTTGAGTTAAACTCTAATAGAAGACGACAAAACAGTAATGTTAGTATAGGACCGTTGTTTAAAGAACACTCTGTGACTGGAGACAGGCCACCAGTAGCAGAGGGCTGGACGTGGAGGACGTGTGATGTGATCAGATCTACAGCTTCTAACGAGCACCCACTAAAGGTCAGCTCAGGGGAAAATATCACACAACATTCTGAAGATGGCTTTTTATTTAATATCATGTAGACTGTCAAAGATTCACTATGTCTTCTACTACTGAACAAAGATGGACAAAAGTTTAGCAAAATTTAAATAGCTAGTAAAATTATTCATAAGTTATTAGCCCATCAGCTAGTAAATTAGTCATTAAACATATACAAACATGCCTATATCCTCAAATTGGAAATATTAAGTACTTTTTTTATTTTTTTAATGACTCCTACTATCTGTCAGTGTGTGGCTCTAAGGTATTTCTCACATATAATTATTACTTAGAGGAGAAGTTACCCTGAAATTTGACCCTACACAAGGAAAAGCATATTAAGTTTTAAGATAGATATTTTTTTTTTTATCAAAGATCACTTTTTGTAATCTTTGTTTAGAAGATAAAATCACTTGTATTTCTCACTGGACAGCCAACTCTCTGTCAGCATTTGTGTCTCCTTGCCAGGTGAAGAATGCCACTTTTCCTCACCAAATAAACAGGGTCTCTTTTCAAACTAATAAAACCAAACTGATTTAAGAGACCCTTAGAAGGCACTCCTTAAGCCCTTCCTGCCCTTCAGTAAAGTCCTCCATCATTATTAATGAACCAAATGATGCTTCAGACTCACCAATTTCTCCCATTTCCTGGAGGGCATAGTCACACTAAACGTTTCAAGGAGTCCTTCCCCTCCAGGCAGTCTCCGGCACTGTCAGCCATCACCTGAAGTCACAACTCACATATTTTTGAATGAAAGAAAAAGAAAGCTTCCAGGGAACAAAATGCCTTTCAAATGTACTGATGCTACAGTAAACATCTCTCTGAAGTGATAAAACAAAATGTCCAAGTAGGAATTGACGTCAAGATCTGTCCTGGCCTAGAAGGCCCTTGCCTTCATCCTTTTCTCATCTGGCTAAACTCCTCCAGGCCTTCTTTTCACTTAAGTCCGGAGGTCACATTTTAATAAGCATGTATCCCTCTTTGCAGCCCCCTTCCCACCCGTCACACAGATGTCCTCTTCCTGTCCTACACATCTGTTCACTTGTCTATTTCCACAATGAAACCTTTGTTTCTACATCTCAAAGGCTTGAACTCTCACAGCTTCTTAAATGCATGGGCAAACAAATAGCAAATCAACAAACCAGAAACTCTGCTTACCTACATCTGCACAGAGGACAGGACTCAGAAAGCCCCAGAGAGTCATGCTTGTCCTTGTCTAAGTACAGCATCCAGAGGTGACCTGACAAATGTCCTCTCTCTGGAAAATGTCCTAAGACTATTTGGCAGCCAGTTATATGGAACTCTAATATGAGTCATATGTTTCAAGTTTTATCTCTCTATTATATCCATGGTTCTTGAGCCAAGTCTAGTTCGTTCAAATCCCCCGCTGCCAATTTAGTAACATTTTGATTCCAAGTGAGTGACCTATAGTCCTTCAGGATGATTTCTCTCATCAGAGTGAGAAATCTGAGAGCTAAGGAGATCTTTGACATCTGAAGTCCAAATGAAGTGAAGGAACAAGTAGGGAAATAAAGAAAAACTTGCCTGCCTGCCTTACTTCCTTTTTCAAAGTTGCATGTAGGCTGCCCCGTCCGTGGTCTGCATAGGGTGTGATAATCCATGCATCATGGACTAGACACTTCCCCGGTAACAGCTCATTTATCATGTTGGTGTTTAATCTCCAAATCACAACTATCTTATTAATAGGTAAATCTATCCAATAAATACAATGGAGTACATGGTACATATTGATTATGACTTTAGTAATATATGAACTATTATCTTTTCTTTTTATTAATGACTTTAAAGTTTGCTTTTTCTTAAGTTCCATCCTCATTACTTCTAGCTTAGAATATGCTAATAGTACTCCACTGGCCTCCGTATGTTAGGTTTCATTTCCTTTCCATCCTGAGACTACCTACAACTCCATATTGAAACTCTTGGCCTGCAATTCAATGATGGCATATTTCTGGCACTCCTTGGTTGGAAGTCCATTTTTTTATACATTTATTGTTTGCTTTAACCAGGATGATTTCATTATTCTCCACCACTATCTGTAAGTCATGACACTTAAGCCCATCTCTAAGCCTTCCTTCAAAACGCTGTCTCGGCTGGGAACATCATCTGTCTATTTATCTGGATTAAGTTCCCACCTACTCTGCCTAACCCAATCCAACCATGTTCAAGCTAAATGTTCAGATTCCATAGCAGTAGTAACTAGGATAAAGTTAGATCATTCTGAGAAGCTGCAACAGAGCCCAGAGAATATTCTGTGTGCCTGTGAGCAAAAAGGACATTGATAGGCTTGCCTGTCCTGGGTGTGGAAACTCATTTTGGCATTCAGGGAAAGAAGCCAAATTTACTCCCTCATGTAACACTTTCAAGCTATACATTGCATTCTCATCTAACAGTAACAATTCATGCCAAAGGGCAAAATACCCAATATCTAAAACAAATGCAGAACAGATATTACAAAACTAGACAGCCTGACAAAAATGGGTTTGAAAGGAGGCAATGTTATTAGGGCAGGTGGGTACCACAAATGTCTAAGGCAGCCCTGCTTCTGTGAAGGGGCAGCTGCCATCTATGGAGCCAGATCAAACCCAGGTGAGCCCACCTTTCCCATGGGAGACTGTCCAGGAAAGCACATTCAGCTGATTAATGTAATGTTCTCCACCGAAGAAATAATGTGTTACTTGGCAGCCAGTTTCATTTATAAATCTAATAGGAGTCAACAGTCTGGAGGATTTTTGTTTTGTTATTATGTCAATGACATTTTTCTTCTGGCAATGCTTCTCAGAAGCTATGTACCTTGAGCAAGTTATTTACTTTCTCCATACATCAATTTTACTTTCATCTCTGACTTGAAACATATGATAATGGATATAGTCCCCCCCAGGGACAAAAGTGCTGCTCCTTCTCTTCGCTTAGATTAACATTAACCGGCATCAACTCAATGAAATCACATCCAATCATGAGTCATGATGGAAGCTCCCTACCCTACCTGTCTTAACTTTCCAAAAGACTCCTTCAATCACTTGGGATGACTCAGTTAACTAGTCTGCCTAATAAGGATGTTCCATAATATTCTACTTTAACTCATTATAAAGACATAATCGTAACATTATGCTCATGTATAAAAAAAGTCATCTCTGTCTTATTTAAGTTTCTTTATTTACTTTGAGAGAAAAAGATAGAGAGCAAGTATGGGAGGGGCAAAAAGAGGGAGACAGAGAATCCCAAGCAGGCACTGTATTAACAATTGGGGCTCAAACCCACAAACTGTGAGATCATGACCTGAGCTGAAATCAAGACTTGGGTGTTTAACCAAATGATCCATCTGGGCACCCCCTGCCTTAGTTCTATTTTTTAATGAGAAATAGCTGACATTTTATAAGTACAATCTTTTATTTTTTATAATAAACCATGCCAATTATCTTGGCCTCCCCACAAAAAACAAAACAAAACAAATAACAACAATAATGTGTAATGAGTTTCTTTTACCTTTCTAATACAATAGTTGGTGTACTGATTCTATGTTCATCTTGTCTCTAAACCTCTATAAACTTAATTTTCTATTCTGGAAACTTACCATTCTAGTAATTTTCCAGCAAAATAAGCATATTCATAACTTCTTGAATGACTATACTATTTCACAGAAGCTTCAAGAGTATGAAATTAAACACCCAATTAAAAAGTTCATCCAGGGAACCTGGGTGGCTCAGTTGCTTAAGCATCCAACTCTTGATTTCAGCTCAGGTTATGATCTCAGCATTCATGGGATTGAGTCCCCCATCAGGCCCTGTGCTGACAGTGTGAAGCCTGCTTGGGATACTCTCTCTCTCTCTCTCTGCCCCTCCCCCACTCACATTCTCTTTCAAAATAAAGTGAAAAATAAATAAATAAAAAGTTAATCCTAATAAGAAATGGAAGTTCTGCATCATAACGTAGTATTCCCCAAATTTTGCAAATTTTTGTCTACATCTTAAATCAGTGCATTTCTATGGTAAACAGTGGTAAGGGCAGTCCTGAGAGCCTGGACCAAAAGAATGTCACTTGGAAACTATTTTATCTGGAACAATCAGTCCTTAAACTTTGACTAGTGAATTCTAAAAACTAAATGCCTTTCTCATCATCTTCAGAAATATCCCTCTGCTTCTATACACACACACACACAGTTTGATTTATGATAGGAAGAAACATTAGTACAGTCCTGTATAATACATTTGTCAAATTTTCACACAGCTATTGAAATAAGTTAATGTTCCTATCTTGATGAATTCTTTGCTAAAGAAAGGGCACAGTGTGGATTGATCTATATAACCCTTCCATAAAAAATAAAGCATATCATGTTTGGGCCATTGAACTGGCAAGTTCATTTTCCTTGTTTTATTATAATTATTGTTGTTTCAAATAACACCATCCATTCAAGTGTAGCTGACATTTTGTACACCATTGTGACTAAACTTTTAGAGGAAAAAGGAGTTCATTTTACTGAATGTATTTGGTATACAATAATGTTAGATGCATTATCATACTCAAGCCTAAAAGCAAGCGTATGCAGTAGGTGTTAGTTCTATTTCACAGATTTATTCCTTCTTTCACTTAACAAATATTTGAGTGCTTTTGATGGGATGGCATGGTTCTAGGCTCTACATCAGTGAACTGAATGGATAAAAACTACTCACCCTGGCAGATTTTACATTCTAAAGTTCATTTATTTTTATTTTATTTACTTATTTTTAGTAATCTCTATATCCAATGTGAGGCTTGAATTCATGACCCTGAGATCAAGAGTCACAGGTGCCAGCAGAGCCAGCCAGGTGCCCCAGGTTTTACATTCTAGTGTGGCAAAGGAGAATATTGAAACTCAAAAGTGCTATGCAACCTGCCCAGGATAATTAGTTCTTCACAGTGTTTTATAAAGTGGGTCCATGCATAACTGTTTTAAAGGCATGGAGAATGCCTGTTTAAAGGTAGAAAGTCCTAGTTTCCATTTCTGAAGCGTGAGAGGTGGGTAAGCCCCCAGAATTTGCATTTTTTTTTAAAAAAGAACCTCTGTTTCCTTATCCACAGAGACTTCTCAAAGCCATGAACAAACAACTGAAGGTGCTCGGGACCAAGCTCAAGTTTATCTAGATTTCTATCTCAACGAAATGAAAGCATGAGTATATAAAATACATGTAGAAAGATGTTTAAAGCAGGATAGTATGTGATAGAAAAGACCAAAACAAATCAAATACTCACTAATGGGCAAATGTTTGAAAAAATTGTGGTTCCTGAGTAGTATTAAATACTATGTAGCCATGAGAAACAAGTATATACACACACATACATACAAATACACACTTTAGGGAGACATTCACTTCATATTATTAAATAAAAAGCAAGTTGCAGAATACTACATACCATATGATTACTTATTTGTCTATCAAATAGACTATATATATGTTTATGTTTCTATCGGCATAGGAAAAACTACGTAGTAAACTATTAATAGTGTTTACTTCATCAAGGAAAATAGAGGAAAACTATCATTTTTTAATTTTCATATTTTTAATTTCTTAATTGTAATCAGCACACATCATTTTTATAGTAAAAAAAGATAAATAATGTTTTTCCCAAAGAAAATATTTAAAATGTGGATGTAAAAAGTTGCATCACAGGTAATGATGCTTTTAGTAGAAAGGCAACTTCTGAGTGACATCGGTAGCGAAGAAAGAGTTCTGAGTCACAGGTGAGAGGCACACATGCTAACCCAAAGATTGTGAGCATCAGGAACATATGAGCAAAGAAGAAATCCTTGGTCTGTAAAGCACATCGAAATCTTATAGAAGAACAGTATCTAGTCATTTGAAGTCATTGGTATCTCTTCGCATCATGAAAATATGCCATGTTTTTAATATTCAGTATCCCCTACAAAACAAAAACAAAAAACAAAAACCCAAAACTACCCTAAAGCTACATTTTAAGGCAAATTCAGTTAATTAGCAAAATCTGTCAATGCTGCAAAAATAGTTTATTTTTCTTGGAAAGGCAAGGCCTTTCTCTATTTAAAAGAAAAATGTGTTTTCTCACCATAGTGTGGCTTATTCTCTAGATATAAATTTATTGTATTGTTTCTTTTCTTATTCCCTGGTAACAAAATAAGCATTAGAAAGACTTATGTATCATTATTTTTAATCAATTTTATTAAAGTATAATTTATATTAAATAAAATGTACCTATTTTAAGGATACAGTATGATGAGCTTCACCAAATGTATAGTCATGTAACCAAGACATCGAACACTTTCATCTACCCAAAAAGTAACCTTGTGCCCTTCCCTCATTAATCCTGCCATGCCAGCCTCTATTTATATGTCCTTTTAACCTATCAATTTGATTTATCTTTGCTAAAATATTACATAAGTGGAATATACAGTATGTAACTTTTGTGTTGACTTTTTCCATTCAACTCACTATTTGTAAAGTTCATCCACACTTTTTAATGTATCAGAACCTTGCTCATTTTCATTATTCAGTAACAATTCCATCAAATTGAACTTATTATCCTTACACTTGCTCTTAACACTTATTTCCAGCTTTTGGCTACTATAAGTCATGCTTCTATGTGTAAGAGGGTACACATTTTGCATAGGTACATACTTTTCTCTGTCTTGAATAAATCCCTAAAAGCAGAATGACTAGAGTTTATGGTAAATAAGTACATTTATCTAATTGTCTTAAGAATTTCCAGAATGTTTTCCAAAATAATTGTTTTGTTTGACATTTTTAAAAACAATGTATGAGCATTCCACTTGGTCCATATCCCTACCAACACTTATTAGTCTCAGTATTTCTAATTTCAATCATTCTAAAGAGTGTGTAGTCATATGGTATTCAAGATTTAATTTGCATTTCCCTAATGGTAAGTTATAGAAAGAATATTTACATGTGTGTATTAACCATTTGTATATCCCAATATGTGAATGGTCTAGTCAAATTGTCTGCCTATTTTAATTATTTTACATTTTTTAATGTGTGTGTATATATATATATTGAGAGAGAGAGAGAGAGAGCATGAACAGAGGAGGAGCAGAGAAAGGAGACACAGAATCTGAAGCAGGCTCCAGACTCTGAGCTGTGAGCACAGAGCCCACTGCGGGTCTCGAGGTCATGAACGGGGAGATTATGACCAGAACCGCAGCTGGACACTCAACCAACTGGGCCACCGGGTGGCCCTGCCCATTTTTAACTGGGTTGTCTTATAAAGGTTGAATATGCACACACATAAACATACAGATATATACACATATACAATTTTATCCTAGTCTTCTGTGTCATATTTTTTGAGCAAAAGTCTTAAGTGTCAAACTGGCATAATGATCACCTTTTTCTTTCATAATTATACTTTTGCATCCTGAAAGATCGTCTATGTCAAGATTAAAAGATTTTATTATTTTTATCATATGCTTTCTTTGGGAAATTTTCTAGTTTTAACTTTTATGTTTAAGGCTTTGATACATTTTGAATTAATTTTTTGCATATAGTTTCAGGTAAGAATTAAGGTACTTTTTAGATGTGAGTATCTGTTTCCGGACTTGCTATTCTGTTTCTGATAGAGTAGGCAGTTTACCAGACCTGATCATGGAACCGGTGTTTTCTGACAGTTAAAAATGGCAGGGGCGCCTGGTGGCTCAGTCAGGTTAAGCGTCTAACTTTGGCTCAGGTCATGATCTCACAGCTCATGAGTTCAAGGCCAGTGTCAGGCTCTACTGACAACTCAGAGCCTGAAGCCTGCTTTGGATTCTGTGTCTCCCTCTTGCTCTGTCCCTCCCCTGTTCATGCTGTGTCTCTCTAAAAAATAAACCAACATTTAAAAAATTTAAAAAATAAGAAAGAAGTGCAGAAACCAAACTTCAAACCACCGGGAAAAATTATGGAGCAGAAGCATGTGTTCTTCCCCATAATCGCTGCCCTACAGTAACATATATAGTTTCAGTATCATATAGTTACATTACAGTTTTGAGCCCCCTCGCAAGGGGTGGCTACCATGACAGTTCTAATAAGGACCATAAAGGGCCAAAAACTTGCCCTCTGGACCCGGGGGAGGAGACCCTTATGAGAGACAACCCCAGTCAGAGAAAGCTCTACCTCTGACCCAGAACCCTTGTAAACAGAGAAAGAAAAGACAACCGAACTCCTGGTGCAGCTGCCACCTCTGGGCCTGCCCACTGTCCCACCTTGATTAAATTCCCTTCAATTGCTCTTAAACTCTTGTTCACTGAAGAGTTTGGCTCTGAATTTCCTCCCACTAACTCAAAAACAGAGGCACAGGTCAAGGGAACAGGGACAGGCCACTGACATTCCTATTTTGTTTTCTTTGTTTATTATGCTAACTCTGCAGTATCTTGATTACTATAACTATATAAATCCTTAAAATCAGCTAATTTATGTCTTCCAACTTTGTTTTTCTTTTTAGAAATAACTTAGAATATTCAGATTCCCTTACATGTTCTCCTTATATTTCCATTTAAGTTTCAGAAGCAGCTCAATTTCTTTGGAAAAAATAAAATACTATAGGCATTCTAATTGGCATTGTGGTGAACCTGTATTTTAAGGAGGAGAGCTAACATCTTAACATATTGCATCTCCTGACTCATGAACATTTATGTAAGTCTTTAAATTCTCTCAACAATATTTTGTAGTTTTCAGGATATAGGTCAAACATATATTTGGTCAAATGTATCCCTAATTGTTTCTTGTTTACTGATGACACTCTAAATGGCAACTTTAAAATTTTTATTTTCCAATTATTCTTTCCTGTAATATAGAAATAAAATTGGTTTTATATATTAAACTTGCATCCTGAAAAAACAGTAACCTACATTTTATGGGGCTTTTGTTCATTTTAATTCAGCTTAAGCTATTTTCTCAATTTCCCTGTTTTCTTTCTTGTACCATGGGTTATTTAGAAATATATTAATTTCCAATTGTGAATGGTCTTTCTCAAGTCTACATTTTGCACACTGCCAAATACCTGAGTTCTCAACCTTCTCAGTCTGTGAGCCAATAGTTTAGGGATATGTAGAGGCTGAGGTTACTAAAGTTCAATTTCTAATAACCATTTAGTGAAAGCTGCTAGAAATCCATGAATTTGCTAAGCCACTCTTTCTCCCTCTCCAGCTCTTTTAGAAACTATGTCACAGCAGGAAAGAGCCCACTCTAAGGGATGATTGCAGAGAGTACAATAAAGGGACTCTTCACACAGGCAGACACAGGTAAGGGAAACCACAAAGCACAGGGAGGCATCCCCTCAAGCAACAGCAGAAAGCAAACTTTGGGAATGGCTAATGGAAATAACTGAAGAAAGGGCCATCCATCCAACCGGAACTGTGGTCACAAGTGGAAAGACACAGAGAGGGGACCAATGAAAAACACTCCAACAATTTTTCTTCCCACACTCCAATCTCCTTTTGATTCCTCCTATTGGCCATTTCAACCAAAAACTGAAAGGTAAGAGAGCCTGTTTTAGACAATATTTAGAAATACTCTATTTCTGGGGTCAACCTCCAGAAATCCAGAGTGAAGCGAAGCTGTAGAGTAAACCCTGAGAAAGGTTGACAATACTCAGGAGAGATAGCATGCTATCAATTCCCATGCACCAAGTTCCAATTCTTATCAGTGAAGTCCCCAGCTTTGAAAAGACAAAATAAGATCACGTCTGTGAATACATCATTTTTACTATGATAGAACTTACAAACAAATACTGCTTCCCCTAGCACAAAAACAAACAAATACACAAAAAAACCCACCATCTATTTTTCCTGCCCGACTTTGTTCTCAGGGTCCTATTGAGCCTGGCTGAGTGACACACAGATCTGAAAATTAATTTTAAATGACATTTACTCTTCCTTTAAAAGTTGCCCAGCTCTAGTCTGTAGGGCTATTAGCTCATTCTGGGTTTACTACAGGAAAAAAAATGCCACAAGATAGCCAAACTTCTAAAAAAAAAAACCACAATCAAATAACGATGTCCAGGTGTTTCTTGGGACATTATGGACATGTGGCCTTTAATATGGTTCTATGTATTCTACAAATGGAGAATTTTCAGGCAGCTGTCAGTACATATTTACCAAATTTTGGTCTGTGGTCTCAGCACCTCCATTAGGATTATCTAACCACTAACTAGTCTAATGTCTAATCCATCTGACAGCTAACCATTAAATTTCTTTCTGGGGGCCAGTGGGCAATTGTGTGCTGAGCAGAGGTATATTTGTAATTGCTATAAATCAAGTTTTTTCCAGTAATGAGTGTTGATCAACCCAGGCTCTTCTTTAATATGGATGGGTATTAATGGACCACCAGGAGTCAGTCTAGCTATACCTTGGGGTACTCCCTTTCCAAATACTTCACTACTTCCATCAACATTACCAACTTCTGAAAAAATAAAAATTTGGGATTTGGGAGATATTTTCTTTACAGCTGTCTACATCATTTACTGGGATAGAAGACTGTGTGTGATTATTTTACAAACTACTATCAACATAGAGCCTTGGAAATCTTTTAGAAGACAGATATTGTACTTCCCTAAAAATAATTGCTCCTTTTTAAGGAGCATCTACCATATACCAAAAATTGTGCTCAGTTCTCAAGTACTTTATATTATTAATTCTCATGACAGATGCACAAAATAAAATGGTCATCCTCCATCAGACGGGGTTCGGAGATTTTTAACTTGTCCATGGTCACCTATCTATTAAATGGGAAAGCCTGATGGGATTAAGATGCAGGTTAGCTTGATTCTGACACCCATATTCCTACCTACCCTGGTATTTGTTTACCTAACAAAACATGTAGGAGAGCGCCAATCTCGGCCTCACAGGACTGGATTAGCTGTGCATATGGAATACAACTGTGTATGTAGGTGGTAACGTGCCAGTCAAACATTAGGTATTCTTTCTCTAAGGAAAGGCGTTAATTAACTTTCCATGACTCCTGAACTCCCTGAGAGTTATGAGCTCACAGTGGGAATTCCATTTTTTTTTTTTTTTTGGCATCTGTATTTGAGAGATTCTTGTGTTTTCTTTGGCCAGTTTGAGAACATTCTTTCCTTGAATCTCCCCAACGGCTGTTAGTTACTTAGCTAGGAGGAGACAGAAAGAGGACCCGCTCATGGTGCAGAGACGATATGACAGCATGTTTCTCTCAGCACATTCCCTATAGAAGGAAATACTCAAGGACAAGTTTCTAGGTGACTGACTCAACAGTTGACTTCTGTACAAGTGTGGAGTTCAGAATGACGTTAAACTGAAATGATAATTTAAGAGCAGATCTATTTACAATGAGAGAAAGAAAGTCTAGTGGTATCAGACAATGTTAATTAGTAGTGGAATCCTCAGGGATTTCAGGATCTAATATGTGAGCGAATTAACAAGACAGTCATTAACAACAATGGTCACATAAATTTATAGACTGTGTACTGGTATAATTCTACATGCATCAAAGAATGTAGTATTAAATGAATTTCTGAACATGATTTTAAAATTAGTAAAGGGACTCCTGAGTGGCTCAGTTGGTTAAGCATCCAGCTCCTAGTTTTGCCTCAGGTCATGATCTCACAGTTCAAAGACTGGAACCTGCTTCAGATTCTGTGTGTACCTCTCTCTCTAACCTCCCCTTGCTTGCATTTGGTCTTCCCCTTTCTCAAAAATAAATAAACATTAAAAAATTGTAATGGAATTGGGAAAAGGACCCAACTAAGAAACAAGAAATACTATATATTCGCATTTATAAGATAGGCATGGGATTTCTCCTTCCTAGGACAGACTTAAGCCAATACATAGTCTGATTCCCACTGCATGGTAAAGGTCATGTAGGAAAACAAAAGAAACAAACAGACAAAAAAACCCCAAAACCAAGATACTTTAACTTTTTTCCTGGCTAACGGAAGAATGATCCTAATTCATGGAGAATCCAATCCTGTTATTCACAGATGAAGTTGAGAATCAGAGATAAAGTATAACAGAGACAGAACTGATATCTTTAACTCTGAATTCTGAACCAAATTCATTAGTTGTATCTTTCCAAAGAGATACCTTTTAATATTTAGAGAAATTAATTTTGTAGCCAAAATTAATAATTTAAGAAAATTTTATTAAGCATTTACTATGTATGAGGCACAATCTAAACACTGGACATACAATAATTAACAAGACATACAATCCCTGTCCTCGTGGTTCTCTGACTCTAATGAGAAGACAACTTAAAATGATTTTTTAAATTAAAAAAACAAACCTTCCCAACAACATATAACCTTAGAATAGAAGTGTTACAAAGAAAAAACATAGCATTTAATGCAAATGAACAGCAAGGTCAGAGGGAGAGGTCTAGATATAATTTAGATAAAGTGGTCAGAGAAAAAAATCTCCATAATTATGACATTTAAACTGAAATGCAAAGAATATGAAGCACCCTTAGTACATGTTTGAAGTACTTGATTCTATTGGAAAGAGCTGGTAGTAGAGCACTCAAAACACCACTGGGAGAAAATCCATTTTGTCAGCATTTGTAGGACAAAGTATCTGGTTCATAGGAAAAGACCGGATCCCGATCATTTAGGGCTGTATAAAATACAGTACAGAAATTGGATTTTAAGTATGATGGTAAACCAATTAAGAGTAGTGGCAGGATCAAAAATTTTCAAAATGTTATTATTATTCGTTTTTGGGAGGGGGGAGGCAGGGAGAGGGGGAGGCGGAGGAGACGGAAGAACAAGTGAGGGAGGGACAGAGAGAGAGAGAAAGAGGGAGACATAGAATCTGAAGCAGGCTCCAAGCTCTGAGCCGTCAGCAGGGAGTCTGACGTGGGGTTCAAGTCCACAAATTGTGAGATCATGACCTGAGGTAAAAGTCACACACTCAAGTGACTGAGCCACTCAGCCTTCCCTAAATTTATTTTTTTAAGTGTCTGTGCGCTGGGTGTGGAATAGATGGACTAGAGGACCCCCAGAGCCGAAGACCGGTCAGGCAGCTATTAAAATCATCTATGAAAAAGATGATGGTGATTTTTGTCTACAGTGATGTAGAAAATTAGATTTGAAATATACTCGTATGCAAAATCAATACACCTGCCTGATGGGTTGGATCCTGAAATGGAAATGGAGGAAAGCAAGATTAATTGTCAGGTGGCAGCTTGAGTAAGTAGATGGCTGGTGGTGTCAGTGACAGATTGAGACAGGAAAACTAAGGAAGATCCAACGTGGAAGGGCACAACAGTCAGCTTAAAAACATTTAATTATAGGTACTGTGAAATGTTCCAATGGAAACAATAAATAGGTGATTTAATATGTGCGCAGGATACTCAGAATAAAGTCTAACCCAGAGTTTTTATTCTCTCAGTAACACGGATATCATGTTTCAAAGACTACATGTGGATAAAGAAAAAGCCTTAGATCTAGTCAAGATTTGAGTAGAGACCCTTTCATTAATACAGAATCCCAAAGGGGAAATGCACTCAGTAGTAGGGAAGACAGCGGGGAAAAGTCCACAACAAAGGAAGGTACCAGAGAAATGGTGGGTCTCAGTCTGGACTCTAAAGCAAAGTACAGAAAAAAATCTCCTAAGAACATCTGCTACCACAGAAAAGCCATCATGCAAGTTTAGATGAATTTATATCACTCATATGGTACAACAATCAAAACAAAACAAAGCAAATAAATTGCATTTCTATTGTATAAATGTTCTTATTTTTGAGAAATGAACTTATGTGTTTAAGTTTATTTATTGAGAGAGAAAGAGTGAACAGGGGAGGGCAGAGAGGGAGGGTAAAAGAGAGAATCCTAGGTAGGTTTCACCTATCAGCACAGAGCTAGACGCAGGACTTGAACTCAGAAACCATGAGATGATGACCTGAGACATGAGCCTAAGTTGGATGCTTTACTCACTTAGCCACCCAGGCGCCTCTGATAAATGAATTTAAAGTGTTACTGAGTTGATAGTAACTCTTGGCATAATCATTATCAGGCTGGAATTTTTTTATGTTTTTTTTTTTTTTTTGAGAGAGACAGAGAGAGAGAATGAGTGAGCAAAAAAGGGTCAGAGAAAGAGGGAGACACAGAATCTGAGGACAAGCTCCAGGCTCTGAGCTAGCTGTCAGCACAGAGCCCAACACGGGGCTTGAACCCATGAACTGTGAGATCATGACCAGAGCCGAAGTGGGACGCTTATCCCACTGAGCCACCCAGGTGCCCCAAGGCTGGATTTAAAAATCATCTAGTCACACACCTAAAATAGAAGCATGAAAGCGAGAGCGAGAGCGAGAGCGAGAGAAGAGAGGAAAATAAAAGTATGGATAAAAAGTATACAAGGCAAATATGAAAAAAAAAAACAAGCTGAGAAGCCAATTTTGTTTTCAAACCACATATGCTTTAAAGCAAAAGGCATTATTAGCAATCAAAAGGTTCATTGCATGCTTCAACAAAACAAATGTGAAATAATTCTAAAGTTCTTTCCCCCTCATAACATCCCTTTAAAGAAAATGAGACAAGATTACAAGAAGTAAACCAAAAAACTAGCATAATGGGAGATTTGAACACATCTATTACTAAATGACGATCAAGCATGATGCAAATCAGCATCAGTACAGGAAACTTTTAGCAACACAATGAATACCTTTGATCTACTCGGCCCAAATAGAAACATGCAGTCAAAAATTTTGAGTCATACGGGGCGCCTGGGTGGCTCAGTCAGTTGGGTCTCCGGCTTCGGCTCAGGTCATGATCGCACGTTCGTGTGTTCGAGCCCCGCGTCAGGCTCTGTGCTGATGGCTCAGAGCCTGGAGCCTGCTTCAGATTCTGTGTCTCCCTCTCTCTCTGCCCCTCCCTGCTCATGCTCTGCCTCTGTCTCAAAAATAAATAAAACACTAAAAAATAAAAAAAATTTTTTTGTCATATAAGAAATATATGGAAGACTAACCATGTATCAAATTATATAATGAATTCCAACAAACACATATGGTTTTAGTATTTAATAGTACATAATACATTAATTTTTAAAAAGTACTATCTCCAACCACTGGCAAAGATGAAATTTGTAGAAATAAAGCTAGTGCAACTGGGTAGTATCTAGAAAAAAATTCGTTTATACCATACATAAAAAGAAACATCAAATGGATGAGAGATTTTAATATAAAAAGAAATCTTAGAAGTGCTAAAAAAAAAAACACTGATGAATTCTTCTAACTCCTAAGTATAGAGAAAGATTGAACTATGACCCTGAAATCCAGAGACTGAAAATGGAAAAACTGAAAAATTTTTGAGAATTTTTTTTAAGTTTCATGGAAAAACACCTCAAAGACGACTAGTAAAATAAAATATTTGCAACATGTACTAAGAAAGGTTACTATCCCTAATGTGTAAAGAACTCCTAAAACTTGAGAGAAAGGGAATAAAAATCCAATAGAAAACTGAACAGGGGCACCTGGGTGGCTCAGTCGGTTGAGTGTCTGACTTCAGCTCAGGTCATGATCTCACGGTTTGTGGGTTTGAGCCCCTTGTTGGGCTCTGTGCTGATGGCTAGCTCAGAGCCTGGAGCCTGCTTCCGGTTCCTTCATCTACTCAATTAGTTATATGTATCAGGATGGACTTAAGGATATCCATTTTATTCTGTTTATTTTATGGTTATAATCCATTACTATCATCCTATTTTGTTATTCCTATCGTCCCAATTTGGCAGTGGGGACCTCCCTCAAGGCCCGCTTTCTTCCTTTTAATGTGAATTGCTTGGTCATGTTTTTGTTCAGTTTTCTTTTTTTTTATTTTTATGTCTTTATTTTGAGAGAGAGAGGCAGAGAGCGAGTAGATGAAGGAAAAGGGCTTCTCTTTCTTACAGGACAAATGCAATTAATGAGTACAGAAGCAATGATGAAAATACAAAATATCCAATAGCCAACCACCATAGCAATAATTGAGGCAGGCAAAAATGATCTGTTCATACTAATTCTAATGTCTCAACGGTCAGGAAAGATAAAGACTGATAAAATGCCACAAATTAGAGGAGACTAGGAGACATGAAAACTAGATAAAATGCGGGATCCTGGATAAGTGCCTGGAGCAGAACAAGTACATTTGCAATGAAGGTCACAAGATGTGACTGAGGTTTTAAGTTTGTAAATATTATGGAGTTGATGTTAATTACCTGATTCTGGTCACTGTGCCCTGGCTTTTTAGATGACAACTTTAATGGAAGCTGCATAAAGGGTATATGGGAACTGTTCGTACTCTTTTTAAGTCATCTCCATACCCAGATGGAGCTCAAACTTACAACCCCAAAATCCAGAGTTGCATGCTCCACTAGGTCAGCCAGCAGCCCTGGGGAACTCTTTGTACTCTTTATGTAATGTTCTGTAAGTCAAAAACGATCTAAAGCAAAAAACAGTAAAAGTGTTCTGAGGTTTACAATATAGGTTTAAGTAAAATTTAAGAAAAAAATAGCATGAAGATGGGATCAACAAATAGAAGTATACCTTATAGTCCTTAAATTATACAGAAAATGGTAGATTTGAAGGAAGCCTAAAAAAGTATAATAAGTAATATTATATATACAACAGCATATATTCACTCTCTATATATACCATAAGCCATAGAATAAATATGGAAAAAATAAAAAGGTACAAATAACTAAGAAGTCATAAAGAAAAGGTACAAATAACTAAGAAGTCATAAAGATGGGAAAGGCAGAACCTAGCACCATGTTTATTCACATATTATATGATCAACAGTAATGAGAACACAATAGAACATATAGGAAAATTATTTAAAATATATTAGGGGCACCGAGGTGGCTCAGTCGGTTAAATGTCCTACTTCAGCTCAGGTCATGATCTCACCATTCCTGAGTTCAAGCCCCACGTCTGGCTCTGGGCTGACAGCTCAGAGCCTGGAGCCTGTTTCGGATTCTGTGTCTTTCTCTGCCCCTAGCCGACTTGCACTCTCTCTCTCTCTCTCAAAAATAAATCAACATTAAAGCAATTTAAAATATATTAATAAATTTGATAAGCTGTCTCAAAAGAATAATATAGAAAATGTATTTCTAGTCACTGACAGAGCAAGTGGGGGGGAAAAAAAGATGATTTTTAGGGCAAGTTTCAATTCTGGAAATGGCCGCCTCGGTAAATAGATCAAACATCTTGCTGAAAACAATTGGAAACCTGGGGATATGTATTACAAGAATGCTGTTTAACAGCATTAAAACGTTCCAAGTTAGTGAGCAATCATGGGGCCAAGACCTGGGAGAACAGGTAATCAGGGAAGGGCGCCAGCGTTTGTAGCAATTCTTCTTCTCAAGGCCCCTGTTGGTTTGAGAAGCATCAGCTTGGAGGCAAAGGACGCAGCTTACAGAGATTTGTTGGACTGTGTGGATAAAGTTGAATACCAGGGTCCAATAAGATTAAGTCCAGTAAGCCCCCCAGCGCTACACTTCAGTGTAACATGGGTAAACTGCCCTCCCAGACCAGAATCATTTTATTCCCTGATTGGATTATGGTGCTCAGTGCCTAGCTGCCTCCAAGAAATAAGTACTCCCTATCATGAGAAGATTAACCAAAGCTTCCATTAGTTTGATAATCTTTTCTAAACAATGTTCACACACACAAAAATAACTAAGCCTATGAAATATGAGGCAATCTAAAAAAAAAAAAAGCAAAAACAGTAAGGAGACCAAAGGGGAATTAAGGCAATGGTATTATTAAGATTCAAATTTTTAAATAACAAGGAATATTATTTACAAGGAATTGTATGACCAATTTGAGATTTTTTTTATAGAAATGCAAACTTTAAGAAAGAAATCAAATAGAAATTCTGGAAATTAAAGATACGACTAATAAAAGAAAATGAACGGAATGAATTAGATATTGCTAGAGAGATAAAAATTAACTGGAATACAAAATATAAGATATTTAGACTAACGAGGCAATAGAATGAGAAACACAGAAAATAAGACACACATTTTAAGTATGATAAGTGATTCTATCATTTTAATTTGGAATCACATTATTAAAAAAGAGAGAATGAAGAAAGTAGTATTTAAAGAAATATTGCCTAAGAATTTTTCAAAATTCATGAATGGCACCAAGACACAGATTCAAAAGGCACTATAAACGTCAATAAAGATAAACAGAAAGAAATTCACATCATAGTAACGTGCAGAAAATCAAGGACAAAGATTCCTTTTTTATAAAGTGTTTTTCCAGCTCTGTGCTGACAGCTCAGAGGCTGGAGCCTGTTTCATATCCTGTGTCTCCCTCTCTCTCTGCCCCTCCCCCACTCATGCTGTTTCTCTCTGTATCAATAATAAATAAACATTAAAAAATTTAAAAGTGTTTGTTTATTTTTGAGAGAGAGAGGGAAATATGAGAGCACAAGCGTGCAAGAGGTGAAGGAGCA
The DNA here is from genome assembly GCF_006229205.1 of Suricata suricatta. Taxonomy (NCBI): domain Eukaryota; kingdom Metazoa; phylum Chordata; class Mammalia; order Carnivora; family Herpestidae; genus Suricata; species Suricata suricatta. The sequence goes on from NC_043708.1 coordinate 93,154,546, forward strand.
GAGAGAGAATGAGGGGAACAGAGGATCCAAAGTGACCTCTGTGTTGACAGGGATCAACAAGAATCCTGAGATCATGACCTGATCTCAGTCAGATGCGTCAACACCCAAGTGCCCCAAGGACAAAGATGACTTAAAGGCAGTAAGATAAAAGAGATCATCTTAAAAAAAAAAAAAATAGAGTGACTCACTGACTTTCAACAGAAATAATCAGTGGAAACCCAAAAGCAATCTATTGATCCAAAAAAAAAAATGTTGGAAAAAAATAACTGCCAAAACAGACTTCTATACTCAGTAAAATTATCACTCAACAATGAAGGGAAATTTAAACATGTTTTCCAAATAAAAGAGTATCTCACCAATATATCTAAATTAAAAGGGGTGACATGGAGTATGAAAAAATCATTCTAAATGAAAGCCCAAAGATGCAGAATAGACAAATAATAAAGAGAATCAATACTGAATGTAAGAAAAAAAATAATCATGATATTAATGTCCACTATGGATTATATTTAATGAAAATTAAAATAAGTAACATAATATATAACTCAAGAGATATAAATGAAGTATTCTAAATTCTGTGCCTTGTCCACAAAGAATTCAAAGTTTTGATCTTTTAGATTAAATGAAATTTAAAATCTAAAAGAAAATTCTTTTAGATTTTAATGAAATCGTGATGCAAGTTAATTAGTACAAGAATAAAAAAAGAGTAGAAAATTATCTAGCTAACAGAAGAGTAAAGGAGAAATACATTTTTGTCAAAGAGAACCAAAGAAGGCAAGAAAGTAAAGAGAACTTTATACAGCCATTATTATGTTAAATGTAAATGAAGTAAATGTTCCAAATTTTTTTTTCTAAAAGTTATCTCCAGGTTACTAATGGTTGCCTGAGGGTGAGGATGGAGGAAAGGAACACAGGATATATTCTGTGATGGAATTTGTTCTGTAACTCGATTGTGATGATGATTACATCTGCCGGATGATGATGCATACTTTTGTCAAACTCTTTTTATTTTAGGTCTATTTATTTTTGAGAGAGACAGAGACAGAGACAGTGCCAGCAGGGGAGGGTCAGATTGAGAGGAAGACACGGAATCTGAAGCAGGTGCCAGGCTCTGAGCTGTCAGCACAGAGCCCGACGTGGGCCCGAACCCACAAACCCGTGACATCATGACCTGATCCAAAGTTGGAAGCTCAACTGCCTGAGCCACCCAGGTGCCCTGCCAAATTCTTTACAATGTATACTGCAAGATTATACTATTGTTACAGTAGTATTGTTACAACAGTATGTTTATATTAAAAAAAAAAAAATCGGAGCTCCTGGGTGGCTCAGTTGGTTAAGCATCTGATTCTTGATTTGGGCTCAGGTCATGATCTCACAGTTTAGTGAGTTCCAGCCCTTCATTGCTCTTGATGGTGTGGGGCCTGCTTGGGATTCTCTCTCTCCCTCTTTGTGAGAATTGTGAAAAATGTAATGAGGATTATCTCTGTTTACTGTTGAGGAATGATCTTCAGGATATATTTAAGTGAAAAATAATGTGTAGGTATGGTGTGCCTTATTGTTAGTAATAGTATTAATATTATTTTGCAATTATTATATGTGCAATATAGAATAAGGTAAATAATTATGCTAATTTTTTTAGGAATTAAGATGATCAGTTTAAAAAAATAACTTATTTTTTAAGTAAGTAAAAACCTGCATTTTTAATCCTGAATTATATCAACCTAACTCATAATTTAGTTCTTAAAAAATATTTTTTTCTAGTACTGCCCACTGAAATAACCTAGAAATAATGAAAACACAGTACCAATGAACATCAGAATTGCCCAAAGTATAGCCTCTAAAAACCAATCCACTAGAACCAAGGATCCTTGGAAAAACTGCTAATTCCAGATCTTGGGAAGAGAATTCATTTTGTATAAAGAAATGTGGTGCATATTTTTATGCAAGAAAAAAAGAAAAAAAATATCAGAGTACTTACTGGGCTTGTGTCTAAAGGACACCAAAGCCGTCTTGAGAAAAACACAGTGGCTACAAGTAGAAAATTAAGCATCAGGGGGACTACACTTGACTGAAACAGCAAAATACATGGGTTAAAATCGATGATTTAATAGTGATACTTAAAAAAAATAAATAAAAAGATTAGCTTCTCTTGAAGGCTGCCAGGGTGCCAACAAATTCTAAAATCTGGAAAGGTCAAGGACAAAATTACACTAGCCTAGTGCTAGTAAGAGCATTAAAGTAGATAATATATGTAAAGCGTTAGTCCAGAGGATGATCTTCTCTGCAAAAGATGTTTATACTCCTTAAAAACAATTAACCTTTTATCAACTTCTTGTGTATTTGCCAGTTCATTAGTTTATCATTCAACTTTATCTGCTCAAGGGCTTACTATATAACAAGGACTCTGTTAGAGTTGAAATATGAAGATCAAAACATACTCCCTGACCTCAGCAAACTTAATCTGGTAGAACACCTACCAAGAAGATAGTCAAGTCTCATTAAACACTTGAATTCAACAGAAATTTTCAGACTGGTTTAGATTTTAGCAACCTGTCATGTGGTTCGTTAACCACTCATGCTTACTGTACTGTAAAATAGGACAGGAGAAATCTTGGCACTAAATTACCAAAAAGATATTAACAGAAAAGCTATGTTAACAAACTACAAAAATAACAGATTTTTACTTAGATTTATAAGTAACAGGGTGTAGAGGGTATGTCTGAATTTCTCTTTAGCTAGCTGAACAACACACAGGCCCCATTAAGCTATTCAGGTCACGTTAATTGTATTGGACAAATGGGGCAAGAGTGAAGATTAATGAAGACAAATAGCATTTGAAATGGCAGGATCTAATTCTAGGTAAGCTGCCCTAGAGATGACAGCTAAAATTCACTCATATCCCAAAACTACACCCAACAACAATTCATTATATGCATGAAATGGGATGAAAATCAATGACCCAGAGTGTGTGATTGCCTGTGGGGAATCTTCTACAAGCAGGTGATGAGCTGCATGCAAAAATCTATTCCACTTGGGCAGAAAGATTTCTATTGCAGGAAGGAAGGAAGGAAGGGAGGGAGGGAAAGAAAAACCACACACACACCAGTAACCATGGGGAAATCCTGTTAATGGTGATAGAAAATGATTCCTTGGTTTAATGTTACATGTCACAACCAGTTGTGGGTTAAGTTTCAATTACGTATGTTTTCTCAAAGTATTACCAATAAATACTTCAAAGAAACTAGGACAAAAGAAAGTAAACACAGTGAATACATAAACTTGCAAAAAATTTTAAAGATGCTAAAATTTGCTCATGGAATTATTAATTGTTGTAATGTTTGTGCAGCAAAATTTGAGTCCATATCTATGGTCACAAAACTGATTTAAAAATAATTTCTGGGGCACCTGGGTGACTCTGTTGGTTAAATGTCAAACTTTGTCTCAGGTCATTATCTCACAGTTCATGGGTTCAAGCCCCAGGTTGGGCTGTGTGCTGACAGCTTGGAGGCTGGAGCTTGTTTCAGATTCTGTGTCTCTGTGTCTGTCTTTCTGTCTGTCTCTCTCTCAAAAATCAACATTAAAAAAAACAATTTCTTAGACCAGTGCTTCCCCATATTAGGGGAAAGCACATCACAAGACACATAACAAATGGGAATGTTTGCACAGAACTACACTACTGGAGGCAATTAACCTGGTTACATAGACCTACACATTCTAACCCCAGAACAGCTCCCTTTTTCCTGCTTTGTCACAAAAAACCCCCCCACAAAACAAAACAAAAACTCCACCAGAAAAAAAAAAAGTTATTTGAAAAATTACTTCTTTGGTTCTAGAGCTACTGAAATTGATTTCAAAAATACAAGCAAGCTTAGAGACTAGACAGCTCATTATAGCAATGCTTCTTTGTTTTGTTTTGTTTGTTTTTATTATTATTATTTTTTAATAGTTTTTTGTCAAATTGGTTTCCATCTAACACCCAGTGCTCTTCCCCACAAGTGCCCTCCTCCACTACCACCACCTCCCTTCCCCCCCCTCAACCCTCAGTTCATTTTCAGTATTCAATAGTCTCTCAGGTTTTGTGTCCCCCTCTCTCTCCAACTCTCTTTCCTCCTTCCCCTCCCCATGGTCCTCCATTAGGTTTCTCCTGTTCTCCTGTTAGACCTATGAGTGCAAACATATGGTATCTGTCTTTCTCCGCCTGACTTATTTCACTTAGCATGACACCCCCAAGGTCCTTCCACTTTGTTACAAATGGCCAGATTTCATTCTTTCTCATTGCCATGTAATACTCCAGTGTGCGTGCGTGTGTGTGTGTGTGTGTGTGTGTGTTTATATACCACATCTTCTTGATCCATTCATCAGGTGATGGACATTTAGGCTCTTTCCATGATTTGGCTATTGTTGACACTGCTGCTATGAACATTGGGGTACATGTGCTCCTATGCATCAGTGTAGGAGGGTGCCCATTTCTCCACACCCTTGCCAGCATCGATAGTCTCTTGATTTGTTCATTTTAGCCACTCTGACTGGCGTGAGGTGGTATCTCAGTGTGGTTTTGATTTGTGTTTCCCTGATGATGAGTGATGTTGAGCATTGTTTCATGTGCCTGTAGGCCATCTGGATGTCCTCTTTGGAGAAGTGTCTGTTCATGTCTTCTGCCCATTTCATCACTGGATTATTCATTTTTCAGGTGTGGAGTTTGGTGAGTTACTTGTATATTTTGGATACTAACCCTTTATCTGATATGTCATTTGCAACCATCTTTTCCCATTCGGTAACCCTCTCTGTGCATCCAGCAGAAGCTTTAAAAAACACAGAGGCCTGGGCTCAACTCTAGTGACTCTAAGTCATTGATGGTGTGTTTGGGCCTTTCGAATTGTTTACAGCCTCCCCTGCTGATTCTCACATTACACAAATTTGATGAACAGTAAATTAGAAAGACCTACTGGCCAGACAGACAAAATCCTGTAACGAGACTCAGTTGAGACCCAGATATGCTTGTTGTAAGAACCTTGTATGGGTCCTAATTTTCTTATTCATAACACAGTAGCAGGAACACTTGCAGATTATTTTGTGTTTTCCAAACCAAGGAATTTTATGTGGGAAAAACAAAAAAACAGAGTGGTCAGTGATAAGATTTGGAGACAACATTATGGGAAAAGAGTCTTGACGTTTCTTTCTTAAGGAGACAGAAAAACTGAATATAACAAGAAACAAACTTAAATTGTTGAGAATTGTGTATTCTGAGACTTCTTCTTATCTTTTCCTTCCTCCCATTCTCTCCGACACCCATTAAGGAATCAGGGTCAATCAAAAATGGAAACTAAGAGAAAAGACAGAAAAAGCTGGAGACCTCAAGATAGAGGAAAAAAATGCAAGTCAAGAGAGGCATAGAAAAGAAAATCTACAACCAAGATGTGGTTTGCTGGTTTTGTTTTCTAGAAACCTAGGATTTCTGCATGAAAAAATTTATACAAGTAGCAAAGAGAAAGAAAATCTGTTAAGACTTCTGGAAGAGGAAAAAAAACTAGCCGTGACACTAGACACAAAAGATATGCACTCCATAGTTACTTCACAGTTGGAAAGCTTCCGAAGTATGCACTGGCTGAAATACTGACTATTGAATATACACTTTAATGGGTCAGATGTTACATTAGATGTTTCACATACATTAGCTTTACTATGTGTATGTGTTTATAACCATCCTTTATATATACTATTTTAAACTTTTATTATTTCAGTATCCTGTAAAGTATTATTTGTATTATACAAAAGAAGAAATTGAAGGCTGAAGAAACTAGATATCAAGGCCTCATAATCAGAAAAATCGAAGTTATTTCAAATGCATTCTGTCTCCAACATCTGATATCTTTCTACAACACCTAAGAATGTTTAAGAATTAAAGCATTTGTCAAAGCATTTGATCAGTGATAAAACACACGTATTATTTTGGGAACTACAGCAATAGGAAGAAAAGTCCAAAGAGATTTTTTTTTAATTCTCTTTAAAATAAAAAGTTTGTAATAAAAGCAATAAAAATTTATGATGTAAGAAAAATATGAGCAAAAGTTGTCAGGTTTGGATGTAGGAAAACAAAGGTGGAATAAAATCATGGCAATAAATGAAGGGATAAGCCTATACCAGCTATGGGTCAAATAAAGAGTAGAAAAGCCACATTTTCTGAATCCAGAAATAAATCGAATATAACATGTAGTAAGTAAAAACATCACAGACCTTTTCAAAATAAGCTCACTACTATTCTTATCATGGGGGAAAAGCAGTGATAAAATTACGTCATTTGTGTTTTAGAAAAGTACTTCACCTATTCAAGTTGCCTAAGATCACGCAATGAGAACGACTAGGAGAAAGGTACACATGCTCAGGACTAAGAATATGGGATGGGAAAGAACAAACAGAGCAGGTGAAACTTGCCCCGATAAATTCTGGATAAACTTCTGTGAGAAAGAGAAATCTCAAGAGGAGATTTTAGAAAGGGATGGGAGAACCTAAAAACAGTGATTGGCTTATGGAATTGGGCTGGGGAAAAGAAGGGAGACTGGTAATCTCAGCAGGAAAATGAAGATGACCTGGCGAATACAGAGAGAAGATTCGTTTCAGAGGAAAAGAGGAGCCAATACTTCCTTTAGAAGAAATCTGGTTGGAAACCTCAAAAGACTAAAATTATCACAAAAGGGGAAAACAGGCAGAGTGATTTTTCTCTTTTCTACCATAAAATCCTGTTATCCTAATACATGGGCTGCACTACCTATCAGCTGGTAAGCACAGCCCATTTGGGGAGATTCGTACTGGTGCCCACAGAAAGATTATGGTTAAGCATGAATTTCCACACACCATCAATTTTCCCTGAATCAAAGACAAATAAAGGATACTTAGGTTAGAAGGTTTTTATGTGTCTAATTCTTCCAAAGAAGAAAAAAAATCACTTCAAGATATGACATGTTCCTACCCAGTACATGGACTATAAAAGTTGGAGCAGGAGCAGACTTCAAAAAAGGAGAAAAGACAGAAATAACCATGTGGGAACCCAAATATTATATATGTATTTATCAATTGAAAGAAATGAAATGATTTTACTCAAAAACAGAGTCACCCAGTAATTCTGAGAATATGAGAATAAGCATGCATAGGGAAAAAATAGATTAAAAAAAGACTACTTTTCTAAGCATGCAATGGCAATGACTTTTTTTTGCCACAAAGCTGAGGTTTTACAGAGTTGTATAGTATACAGACTGAAAAATATTTCCATGCCTAAAAAATTTAAACCATGAAGAATAAAAAGCTACATGAAACTAAATTAAAGGAGAAAAAAACCAGAGGCTTTATGGAACCAAACAGATACTACAAAACCCCACCAATTTAACAAATTACACATATAGAATTTAAAAAGTGGGAAATCAGAGAAGATAGGTTAGAACATTCTTAATGAACACAGTCATGGAAATTAAACAAATATGATTGGACAAAAATACCTGCCGTACATAACAAAGCAACACTGACAAAGAGTGTTATGTGCCATGAAGCTATAAGAAATAGATGACTGAGCTCTAGGGGTTAAAAAAAAAATCATAAAATACCATAAAGGAGTGAAGTAAAAAGAACATACTTAAATATTATCAATATTTTTTAAGATTATTTATTTTGAGAGTGTATGTGGGTGTGTGAAGGAGGGGCGGAGAGTAAGGGAGAGAGAGAATCCCAAGCAGGCTCCACATTGTCAGCACAGAGCCCAACACGGGGCGTGAACCTGCTAACTCCAAGATCATGACCTGAGCTGAAACCAAGAGTCTGATGCTTAACTACTGAGCCACCTAGGCAACCCTAAAAGTCATCAATCTAATAGATGATTTCCTATTCAGGATTGTGCAAAATAACCTTCACCTAAAAGGCTGTGGATGTGTTGATTTGATAGCATCTCAATGTATTTTTTATATATGAAAATAAAGCACTGCTAAAGTGAGAGTTAACACGTTGCTCCATTAGCTCTTTGCAATCCATAGAAATTCACGGAATTTCAAAATTTTATAAAAATACTTAGCAAAATTGAAAATAGTATGAATATGCATAATAAATGGGGATATCCATTCACAGCCAATCCAGTCATGGATTCATGTTTCTCTAGAAATAACCAAAAGATGTAGAGTCTATCAGAGATACCAGCCAGGGAATATAAGGGCAAAACGCAAAACTATAAAAATGGACAAGAAGTAAATATCATTGAAGAGACAAGCAGTGGCAGAGCCAAAAAGGATTATTTATTGTCCTTTGTGGCAGAAATGAAAATAAGTGAAGTATTAAGGGAAATACATTCATAGGTAATTTACTAGCTGATGGAAAATGACCATATGGTCCTGGTAAACTTTTCCTCTTCTATACCAGTCATTGACAGTGCCTGTCAATAGGATCCATAATAACCCTATTCAAAAACAGGGTCCACCTGATCAGAGGTGCTACTGTATCTCTAAAAAGAGAAAGGCAAATTAAGCAAAATCAATGCAGAGGAGTTCAATGTTTCTACATGAAAAAAAGAAGAGCAGAGGATTATAGCATTGTAAATCTTGCTCCAGATTCTACTTGGCAGTTTTGAAAGACAAGTACAAAGATTTTTTACACAATAGAGAACATTCTAACATAAAAAAAAAGTAAACACAAAAGTGAAAAAGATGACATGGTTGAAGACACACAGTCTGATAATTTAGAGACACAGCGAAGGATTATACAAAGATATCTTGGAGGTATGCCATTACCAAGAGGGGAACACTGGTCATTCCTAACTTCCTCACATGAAAAACAACTAACTACTACTCTTGTACAAGACAGTGCTGACAGAATCCTTGAAAATGGAGGTGATGTTGAAGCACCTGTACCTCAAAGACCAAGACAGACTGCATTAGAAGGGTGACTGCAGCAGCCACACACTCACTGTGTTTTCCCTCACCTATGCCAGTGCAGAGAGGTCCCTCCTGAGGCTCCGGTTACTCCAGTGAGAAAAGAGAACCTAGGACGAACAACCAGCACCTCACCCAGCATTGTGGGTCACTTTGAAGTAACCCCCACTCTGAGCCCACCCTACAGGGACTTCAGAGGAGTCTGGAGGGCCCAGCCACTGGGAATCTGACACTGAGAGACTAAAGAAGAGGGGCTTTTAAATACCAGCACATGGATCTTGACAGACTGAGTTTACACCCATCGTACCCAAGTAGTAATCCCAATCAGTGGTTTTGCTCATCTGTAGAACCAAGCCGGGGACGCATTCTAACCAGGGAACATTGTAGATCTGACTGGTTTGGATGCTCAGATGAAGAATTTTGATGGCTGGAGAGCATGGCTAGCCCACACTCAGCTGAGGGTCTGAGCCACAGCCCTAGCTGCTGTGGAGAGTGTCTGCCGGTCTATTCTGACTAGTGGTCTGGCAAGAACACCTGGAAGCTGTGCAGCCCAGCAGTACTCAACCAGAGAAGAAGCGAGTAGAACTGACCATTCCCAGAGCAAAGCCAGTAGAAGGCATGGAGGGCGTCTATGGAAAGCATGCACTGGGGGATTAATTTATAGCCAAGGATGAGGGCAGCTCCCAAACCCTTCCAGGTGGAAAGCCTGTTTGGGAAATGGAGAGTAGCCTGTAATGGCCTGTCCCCTTGACACCCAGGCAATGGACTGAGGCATAGCCTTACCCACTATGGTTCCTGCACCCATCTGACCCTGACAAGAACACCTGGACGTTGTGCAGCCTGCTGGCATGTGGGGTGAGGGAAGGGTAAGCAGAGATGACAGTTTGCAGAACAAAGCCAGAGACCTGTTTGACCAGAGAACTTGGGGTGTGGGTCAGCTTGAAATAAGAAAACAAAGCTTACTGGCTTTAGAGCTGCTTCTCCCATTGTGCCCAGGTAGAGAAACTAATCCATAACCCCCATTTATTGCTGAATACAATCTGCAGTTTTCCCATAGGACCCAACCAGAGTACATGGGAAGTTACACAACCCACCTAACAGCCCTGCTTACAGTGGCACCTGAACAGTGAATACAATGTGTGATTTTCCCCATCTGCAGAGCAAAACTGATGGCAAGGAATCCAGGGCACATACTTGCCTGATATGGGTTCCCAAACAACAGTCTTTACGGGGCTGTCCTGCTTCCCTGCCAGAGGAGGAAAGCTAACTCATAGCCCCATCTGTTACTGAATATAGTACCTAGGCCTGACTATCTAGTAAATGTGACCAGAGTATCCAGGAAATTTTGAAACCATCCTATAGCCAGGCTCACTTGGGTAGGGAATCAAGCAGTCATATTCAACTTTTCTCAGCCAGTGGAACAACCACCTATCCCCAACCTCAGAGTTTGAACCAATTACCTCACCTCTAAATAGACCACAATAGTAGGAAAGACCTGCTGAAGACCATTATCAGAAGACACAGCCAGAAATCCAAACTGAGCTGACTGATCAAAATCTTTCTCTGCCAAAGGAAACATGTAAAGTCTGGTAGAGAAATTATATTATCTAAATGTTCAAATACTCACATAAGGAATTGAGGATCACAGACACACACATAAAAGAAAATATGACCACCAAAGAAAACTAATAAAGCTCTAATAACTGATCCTAAAGAAATATATATCTATGTGCAGTCAGAGAAAGAAGTCAGAATAATTGACTTAAGGAAGTTTAGTGAAATATAAGAAAACACAGGCAACTAAGCAAAATTAGGACAAGTTCAACAAGGAAATAGCAACCATCAAAAAATACATATGGAAATATATAAATGAATAAATAAAACAAATCCTAGAGGTAAAAAAAATAACTGAATTGAAGAATTCAATATAGGGTTTCAAAAGTACAGAAGAAAAATCTCAAATAAACAATGTAACCTTACACCTAAAGGAACAAGGAAAAGAAACAAAACCCAAAAGTCAGTAGAAGGAAAGAAATAATAAAAATTAGAGCTGAAATAAATATAGACTAAGTAAACAATAGTATAGATCAATGAAGCCAGGATTCATTGGTTATTTAAAAAGATAAACAAAAGTGATAAACCTTTATACAGACTCATCAAAACGAGAGCAATAGGGACAGAGAGGACGCAAAATCAGAAATGAAAGAGGATAAATAACAACTAACACCAAAGAAATACAAAGGATTATAAAAGTATTAAGAAAAATTGTATGCTAACAAATTGGACAGATGAGAAGAAACAAACTTCTAGAAACTTATAAACTCCCAAGACGGAATCAGGTAGAAATAGAACACTTGTACAGACCAATTACTAGCAATAAAATGAAATCAATAGTCAAAAAATTTCCAACAAGCAAATGTCCAGGACTAGATGGCATCACAGGTGACATCTACCAAACATTTAAGTAAGAGTTAATACCTATTTTTCCAAACGATTCAAAAAAAAAAAAAGAGAGAGAGAAATGACAGCTTCCAAATTCATTCTATGAGGCCAGCATTACCCTGATATGAAAATCAGATAAAGACACTACAAATAAACAAACAACAACAACAAAAAAAAACACACCACAGGCCAAAAACAGATGAAAAAAGATGCAAAAGTCCTCAACAAAATATTAGCAAACAAAATCCAGCAATACTTTAAAAAATCATTCCCCATATTCAAGTGGGGTTTGTTCCTAAGATGCTAGGGTGTTTCAATATTTGCAACTCAATGTGATACATTACATCAATAAGAGAAAGGATAAAATAGTATTTTTTTCAGGAGATGTAGGAAAAGCATTTGACAAAGTACAACATCCATTCATAATAAAATTTCTCCACAAAGTAAGATTTCAAAGGAAGATACCTCAACATAAAAAAGGCCATATATAAAAAAGTCGACAACTAACATTTTAGTCTATAGTGAAAAAATGAGAGCTCTTCTTCTGAGATCAGAAAAAAGACAATAGCAATTAGACAAGGAAAAAGAAAGAAAAGGCATGAAAATTGGTTATAAGAAGTAAAACTTTCACTATTTGCAGATGACGTGATACTATATGTAGAAAACCCTAAAGACTCCACCAAAAACCTACTAGAATTGATAATTCAATAAAGGTGCAGCATATAAAAATCAATGTACAGAAAGCTGTCGCATTTCTATACATGAATAATGAAGTAGCAGAAAGAGAAACTAAGGAAACAATCTCATTTACAATTACACCAAAAGTAAAATATTTTATAGGAAAAAATTTAGCCAGGGAGGTGAAAGACTTCTATACTGCAAACTATAAAAAAAAGTTCAAAGAAACTGAAGTCATAAACAAATGAAAAGATATTCCATGCTCATAAACTGAACAACAAATATTGTTGAATTATATATATTTACCAAAAGCAATCTACAGACTTACTGAAGCCCCTATCAAAATACCAACAGTATTTCTCACATAATGAGAACAAATAATCCTAAAATTTGTTTGAAACAACAAAAAGCCCTATATAGACCAAGCCATCTTGAAAAACAAGAATAAAACTGGAGGTATCACAATGCCAGATTTCAAAATATGCTACAAACCTGTAATAATCAAAACAGTATGGTATGGTGACAAAAACAGACACATAGATTAAGTAAACAGAATAGAGAGTCCAGAAAGAAATCCACAATTATATGACCAATTCATCTTTGACAAAGGCAGCAAGAATATGCAATGGGGAAAAGATGGTCTCTTCAACAAATGGTGTTGGGAAAACTGGACAGCAACACGTCAAAGAATGAAACTGGACTATTTATCATAACATACACAACAATAAATTCAAAGTAGATTGAAGACCTAAATGTGACACCCGAAACCATAAAAATCCCAGAAGAAAACATAGGCAGTACTCTCTTTGACATCAGTCATACAAAAGAAACTTCTCTAGCACATGTCCTTTGGCAAGTGAAACAAAAGCACAATAAACTATTGGGACTACACCAAAATAAATCTTTTCCACAATGAAGGAAACCACCAACAAAATAAAAGACAACCTACCAAATAGGAGAAGCAACCTGGAAGGTAAGACATTGGAAATTATCCAATCAGAGGACAAGAAAAAAAAAAAAAGAATGAAAAAGGAGAGAGCTTGTGATAAGCACTATGTTGTATGTAAGTGATCAATCACTAAATTCTACTCCTGAAACCAATATCATGCTGTATGTTAACTAACTAGAATTTAAATAAAAACTTGAAACAAATGAACAAAAAGGCTATGGCAATTATAGAACACAATGAAAAGGAACAGTGTCACATTATGAAGATTCCAGAAGGAAAAACCAAAGAAAAGGGGACAGAAATCAAATTTACAGACATAATGGCTGAAAAGTTCCTGAACCTGGGGAGAGAAATGGACATGCAGATCCTTGAGGCCAAAAGGACCCTAAGGCTGAACCTAATAGAGCTGGTTATCCAGCATGTTAGAAAGAGATAATATATAAAACTACAAATAATTAAAAGTACATTTCTGTGACATTAGACATTTTCTTTAGATCATTGTTAAATTACTATTGTTAAGATATAGAAATTAATTTTTAAAATGGTGCCCTTAAAAAAACTCCTCCAAATTAGAGTTACATAGAAAAGTTGAGAATAAATCCTAAGAATTCTCATTATAAGGAGAATTTTTTTTAATTTTCTTTCTTTTTTCTATTTATATAATGGATGTCCCCTTGAACATACTGTAGTAATCATTTGACAAGGTATGTAAATCAAACCATATTATATATCATAAATTTGTACAGTGATGTATTATTTCTCAGTAAAACTGGGAACAAATCTCAAAAGAGGTTCCCACCACTCATAAAATGGATATTGATTTCTTTGCCATTGGCCATAGACATATTTTTTTGGTATGTCTTCCTTGCCAAGGAAAATAAAAGCAAAATTAAAATATTGGGACTACACGAAACTAAAAAGCTTTTGCACAGTGAAGGAAAACACAACAAAACAGCAAGACAATCTATTGGATGAGAGAAGATATTTTCAATAAAGGGTTAATATTCTGAATATATAAAGAACTTATGCAACTCAACACACACAAAATCACATAATCCAATTAAAAATGGCAAGAGGATCTCAATAAAAATTTTCAAAGAACAAATAGAGTGGTCAATAGACAGATGAAACGATACTCAACATCACCAATTATCAGGGAAATGCAAATCAAAACCATGATAAGGGAAAACTGTGAAGGAACACGTATTGGTGAGGGTATGAAGAAAAAATGAACTTTTTGGTTCTTCCAAGCTGGTGTAGCCTCTGTGGAAAATAGTATGGAAGTTCCTCAAAAAATTAAAAATAGAATGACCTTATAATCTGATAATTCCACTACTGGGTATTTACTCAAAGAATATTAAAACATTAATTTGAAAAGGTATATGCACTCATATGTTTATTACTGTATTATTTACAATAGCTAAGATTCAGAAGCAGCCCAACGATCCATTCACAGCTGAATGGAAAAAGAAAACGTGGTATATATATATATGGAATATTACTCAGCCATAAAAAAGAACGAATCTTGTCATTTGAAACAAGATGGATGGACTGTGACAGTGTAATGCCAGTGAAATAAGTCAGAGAAAAACCTGTATCTTATGATTTTATCCATATGTGGAATTTAATAAATAAAAGAAATGAGCAAAGAAAGAAAGAAAAAGACAAGTGAGAAAACAGACTCAAACAGAGAGCAAACTAGTGTTTGCCAGAGAGGAGTTGGCAGGGGGGAATACATGAAATACATGAAGGAAATTAAGAGTACACTCATCTTGATAAGCACTGAGAAGTTTATACAATTGTTTATTATAAAAAATAGATACTATGTTCTTAGAAACGAATGGAAATTTAAGAGGTAGCTCAGAGAAAACATGTCATAGGGAGTACATTGCTTTGAAAATTCTACTGACAACAAAAACAAAGTTCGGTGTTTCTGAGAAGGGAAGAGAGAGAACCTAGAAGAGAACCCAGAATGCCCAAGTATCAAGACTCTGAAAACACCAGACAATGAGTCTGCTGACACTACAGGAGGGGGAAAAAATTACCTAACTCTTAACAATAAGTCTAATTGACATTTATTAAATAACAATAATTATAATCCCATGAATTAGAGAATTTTTAGAATCTCTCACTCTTCACTTGATCTTAGCCAAAAGGCTGAGAAGCGATAGAATCTCTCACTCTTAACCTTCAAGGGAATTACATACATATATGTAATATATATGTGTACATGATCTGTATAAAGTGCAGGGTCATAATCAATAGGTGAACACATGGCAACAGGTGTCAGAACATCTGGCTTGTGAAACCTTGTTTTGTTCACTGTTGTACCTTTAGGGTCTAAACATCTCACTCTGAGTAAGTATTTATTTAATGAAAAAATAAATGAACTTATCTTTTCTGGTGACAGTGTTAGGAATAATAAAACATGTTATATTCCTTCACAACAACAAAACATCACCATGTTGACAAATTAGCAACAAAAATGCAAAAGAATCTAAGTATGTAAAAGTTACCAGAGAAGAAATCATGAGGATCAGAAACATTGCCCAAAATAGGAAGATAAGGTAACTGAAGGAAAAATATCAGCATTTTTATTTTTTTATTTATTAAAATTTTTTTTAACGTTTGTTTATTTCTTTAGACACACACACACACACACACACACACACACACACACACACAGAGTGTGAGCAGGGGAGGGTCAGAGAGAGGGAGACACAGAATCAGAAGCAGACTCCAGGCTCTGAGCAGACAGCACAGAGCCTGATGCAGGGCCTGAACCCATGAACCATGAGATCATGACCTGAGCCAAAGTCGGCCACTTAACCGACTGAGCCACCCAGGCGCCCCAAATTATCAGCATTTTGAGAGCATTGAATTATCAATGTAACAAGCAATGGTTGTGAGTATTTTGAGACAAGAGAGTTGTACAGAATGTATGCACATACAGAACTGTAAAATAATCCAAGATTCCATGGGCCACTTCTTGAGACACTGGGTTCTCTGAAATAACCAGAGGAATGTGTCCAACATGTTGATAAGCTGGTGAGATGTTGTAGGACTACAGAGTAGAGAAGTTTGGGAAGACAGTTGGTCTTTAAGTAACTCTATGTTGCCTTCCAGCCTTGAGTCTAAGTTTCTATTCTTAAACCTAAGTATACTTTTTTATCAAAACAAATAGCAAAAGGATTATATAAGAAAATGGATTAGAGATCCCTCTTTATGGTATGCTGATTTGACTTCTACCTGGAAAACAAGGTCTTTTTTTTTTTAATTTGTTTTTGTTGACTTTTTAAAGAGAAGGGTATGTAAGGTGACTAGTGTGAACAAATAATGTTGAATATATTTTTTAGGGTCACAATACAGACTGAGGACAGTTAGTTTGAGTATTTAAGATGCCTTTCCTTAAAAGTACCACCTTTATTAGGGGTGAGTATGCAGTTACAAGTGAATATGCAGATATCCCTGAAGGACTGTTTTTATATGGACTAGGACTTGACAGTTCCAAAGCATATTAGTAGGGCACCTGAGTGGCTCAGTCAGTTAAGTGTCCGATTTCGGCTCAGGTCATGATCTCATGGTCCATGTGTCCAAGCCCCACATTGGGCTCTGTGCTGACATCTCAGAACGTGAAGCCTGCTTTGGATTCTGTCTCTCCCTCTCTCTCTGCCCCCGCCCTGCTCACACTCTGTCAGTCAGTCAGTCAGTCAGTCAGTCAGTCAGTCTCTCTCTCTCTCTCTCTCTCTCTCTCTCAAAAATAAACATTAAAAAAATTACCCATCAGCCATTCATCTCTTAGTTTTGTTTCAGTTTCTAATTAACATATTGGCTTTAGGAATCAGAAATTTCTTGGTGGTGATATGGAAGACCTTTGGTATCTATAGAGCAGACCCAAAGAGCATCTGAAGGAAGGTAATAATTAACAAGATTAGGACATAAAAACAAACTCTTAACACTGAAATTTCACCTAGAATTCTAGTTGCAACCAGTACATAAATAAGTACTGATGGTAAGATTAATTTGGAGGACAAAATTCTTAGATTCCTAAACTCCACAGTCTTCCCAGTTTGGACTTCTCCACATGCACAATTCCAGAACAGTGTATCAACATCTCTCTTTTGCCTTTATTTGGGGTAGGATACAGAGATTCATCTATGGACATGAATAACTGATAATGATAAAAGAAATAACATTTCTTAAATACTATGTGATAGCCTTCAGGATAGAGTCATGTATGTGTGTAATATGTGTGTGTGTGTGTGTGTGTGTGTGTGTGTGTGTGTATAAATCTGGCTTGACAAATCCAACATAATCTGGTTCCTACCTCTCTTTCCAAACTATCCCATTTCACTCACCCTCCCTCTGTGTTACAGCCTGTGACTTTGCTGTTGCTCAAAAAACTAAATTCATTCCACCTCAGTGAATGCTTACTCATACTTGCTACTTCCTAGGCCATAATGCCCTTGTCCTCTTCTGACCTTCATAAGGCTGATTATTTTTTCTTTACTGTCATTCAGTTTCCATTTAAAAGTCACCTTCTCTTTTATGCTGACCACCCAATATAATATGGCTCCTAGCTGACCCCTTAAGTCTCTATTCTTGTCCTGCTTTATTTTTCTTCAAGGCACTTATTACTACATGAGATTTTTTTCTCACATGTTCAAAGTATGCCTATCCCCAGTAAAATGTAAGCTTTTTAAAAACAAGGGATTGCTTCTCCAATGTTATCCTTGTGCCCAAGTACCTTCAGTGATGTCTAGTACACTGCATATGCCAAAAAAAAAAAAAAAGTTTTTGAATTAACAAGTATATACTAACCTTCCTAACAGACAGTGTCGCCATTTGCCTTACGTTACAAAATGATTAACTACTGTTCAATGTGTTTATGTTTCCCGATGCCACCTGACAGTGGTAAAACTATGGTTTCCACCTAGTACTGTCTGGCTACAAATGCAAGCTCTTAAATTCACCATACTATTCAATCACATGGCAACCTCTGGCTCACATTTCTTTTTAGGTGGCATGAGAATGCACGTAAGGGTTAAAAGTACACAAACTGAGACTACTCATTCAGCTACTATTACTGCATAAATATGTAGAGCCAGGAAAGAGTTCCTTCTTAATATGAATGGACCAAGCATTTCTACTTCCACTAACAGAAAACTTCAAGAGACATAACTCATACCCTAACAACAAAAACCTGAAAAATCTCCAAAATCTTAAGTCTTCTTGAGCCTATTATACAGCTGAGATTTCAGAACAATCCATTGAAATGAGTTCCAAATGAGAGATTAACACCTGAGTTATTTCACCTTTGATAAAACACCGGAGAAAGAGGCAACTGCCATGAAGGAAAATAAGAAATCTCAAGGTAATTTCAGTTGATTTCTGATCAACATGAATTTTAACTGTGCAGGTCTGATTATACATATGTATTTTTCAAACAATGTATTGGCAAGTTTTTTTTTTAAAGATTTTCAACTATTTGAAAAAATTTGCAGATACACCATGTAGCTAGAAACACTAAAAAATTAAGAAAGTTTAAGAGTACAGTATATAAATATATAATAAATAGGTGTTGAAGTGGCTCTTTTTGTTCTTGGTAAGACTTCCACTCAACAGTAGGCTATATTAATAGTTAAGTTTCTGGGAAATCAAAAGTTACTCATGGAATTTTAACTGTGGGGAGGTCTGTGCCCTTAAACCCGCCCCATGTTGACCAAGAGTCAATGTAATTAATTATTATTAAAAATGTTTTAAATGTTTTACTTATTTTTGAGACAGACAGAGACAAAGCATGAAAAGGGAAGGGCATAGAGTGAGCGGCACACACGGAATCTGAAGTAGGCTCCAGGCCCTGAAAAGTCAGCACAGAGCCCAGTGGGAGGCTGGAACTCAGGAATTGTTTAAGATCATGACCTGAACCGAAGCTGAATGCTTAACCAAGTGAGCCACCCAGGTGCCCTGATGTAATTAATTCTTAAAGGCTGTGTATTAGTGTAACAGTTTGGGACACCTGGAAATGCAGACATAGGGGAGCCTGCATTCATTCACAAGTTCTTTTCCTTAAGTCTCCACTAAGTGCTCACAAAAAATTGAGTATAAGAGCAGGAGGTCTAAATGAGTCTCCTTAGTGATACACAGGGAGAAGCACATCCATTTTCTTAACTATTCTTCTGTGAAACAAAAGCCTTAAGCCATCAGAGATGTTTAGGAAATCCTACTGTCCTTAGGGCAGGTGGGGGGGAGGGGAGGAGATAGGGAGAGATAGAGAGAGGACAGTAGCAAAGGCTGTGTGCTGCTGGGGCACCTGGGTGCCTCAGTTGGTTAAATATACAACTCGATTTCCGCTCAGTTCATGATCTCACAGTTCCTCAGTTCAAGGTGCAGAGCCTGATGTGGAGCTTGCTTGGGATTCTCTGTCTCCCTCTCCCTCTCTTTCCTTTCCCTATTTGTGCTGTCTCTCTTACAAAATAAATAAATTAACCTTATTATTATTTTTTAAATAGGTTGTATGCTGCTGAGGGAGAGTGGAATATAAGGTGAGAAACCCATTATGGTCCAGATGTGCAAAGTGGAGCAGGAACATTGAGAAAAACTTTATGCACCCCCAAGCTCAAGTGCAGGTAACAGGAGCCCACACTAGAAGACTGTTCATTAAATGCAAGTCCACCAACACTAAAACTCAAACCCAGCTCATCAACTGACTAGATGATCTGATGGAAGAAGAGGTGGGCCCAATTTCACTCTCTACCACTCAAAATACCAGTGTCTGGCATTCAATTGAAAAGTCTCAGACACACAAGAAGGTCAACATAAGAATAACTCAAACACCAGTGAAATAGTATTTAATAATCCAGAGAGGACTCATGTTGGAACTTTCAGAATAAAAATTAAAAATATCTATGAGTAACATGTCAAATTAATTAGAAAGCATGGGCAGTGTACATGAACCAATGGGAAATCTCATCAAAGAGATAAAACCTAGGGCGCCTGGGCGGCTCAGTCGGTTGAGCGTCTGGCTTCGGCTCAGGTCAGATCTCATGTTTGTGGGTTCGAGCCCCGTGTCAGGCTCTGTGCTGACAGCTAGCTCAGAGCCTGGAGCCTGCTTCCGGTCCTGTGTCTCCTTCTCTCTCTGCCCCTCCCCCTCTCATGCTCTGTCTCTCTCTGTATCAGAAATAAATAAAACATTTAAAAAATTTAAAAAAAAGATAAAACCTATTTTTAAAAAGTCAAATGAAATGCTGAAATTTTAATATGCATTACTTTTCAATTTTCTTTGGCAAATAAAATTCTAATGCTATATATGTATATTCTTTACATATCTGTAAATATACAGATTATTACATCCTAAATTTAGGCCTAATGAACTTTTAAAAACCAATGGGGTCATGTCTGACATTGCTGTTTGTCTCAGCCACCATCAGAGGCCCAGTCTTCCATTATGTGAATTCTAACACTGTCAGTATTTTATACATTATGGAACGACTTATAAATCTTCCTCCATACTCCTCCTCCTGAGAATGAAAAAGACCAGGCCTTGGCTCAGCTACTTACTATGTATATGGATTTGAATAAGGTGATGCGCCTTTATGAGCTTACATTTCTCACTGTAAAATGAGAAACGTAATTACAGGTCACAAGCTGTAAGAATTATAAATACCATATGACATGTAGGTAGTATACAGAAGGCACTCAATAAATGGTGGCTATCATTACTATAATTAAGGACTTGTGTTCACAGTTCTCATACATCTGAAGGTGGAGGGTTAATTGATCTGGTAGAGCGATTGGTCACCTGTCAGCGAAATAAGCCATGTTTGTCATGAGATTCTTCTTGGCCCGTGTCAAAATAGTCAGAAAAGTCACACCAGGCTTCTGGGCCCTCATTTCCTCAATATAAAGTGACCAAGCCAGATCATCTCCCAGGTCTCCTGATATCTAAATTCTGTTTCTCAGACAAGAAGAATCCTGAGATTGGGATTTTTGGATAATTTAAGGTTTTTTTCTTCTTTGTCAATCAAACAAGATGTTATCTCTACCATGACTTAATATATAGTGTGATCAGGAGATAGGCTAAAATCTGCCATCTGTCTGGGGAATAATGAGTGAATAAGTGATAAATTATGTAAGTAGGCGAAGCATGTAGAATTCAGGTATACTCATTTTATCTAATAGTAGACAACCATATTTTCTTCCATCTTTTCTGCTCAAATTTCTTTCTGTATATTTAATTTTTTGTTATGAAAATTTCTATTTTGTTCTTTATAAAAGCATATAAAGAAATGTGGTCATTGACCAGTCATCACCTGATACATTCCTGAATTTTCACTGTTTTTTTTCACCTATAAAACTATTTTCTAGATTAAAGAAAATAATTCTGTAGCACCTGGCTTTATTCTTGAATTACATGTGGCAAGATTAATGAAACTGAAGTAAATCACACATTGGATTAACATGAAACATTTGTTGTTGCCATCGAGAAGTTTTGATTATTATAAATTTGCAAATTACTATCAACAAAATATTGCAAAGAGAGTTGCTGTCAGAACATTGAGCTTTTTTTTTTTTTTTTTAATAGCTGCATCATTATGGCTACCCAAAGACTCCAGACAAGTATCTCTCTGGATTCAGCATAATTGTAGAAAAAGTGATACAGAAACAGTTAAAAATTATTTTTTCACAAAGACTTTTTCTGTAAGTTAGCAAACACCAAAATATTTGGAAGTACTTGGAGTTTTGGCTAAAATTCATGTATTTTATTCAAATGTCATATAAGCCCTGATTCACCAAGGGAAACAATCTGATATTAAAATAAGACAGTAAAACTCCCTGTTATCTTAAAAGCTCTAAGCTAAAGTGGTTTTTAAAATACAGCAAACTATTCTGTAATGTGGAAAAGAAGGTCAAGGAACATTTATTTCAAAGTCAAGTAAATTGAAAATAATTTTCAAAAGAAAATTATTTCAGGCCATTTTCCTCTTAGTTGAGGGGACCTAATATACAAAGTAGTAACACGCGATTTATACTTCACAAGACATTATGATCAAATGCTGAATAATTTCATAGATGCAATGACAGACCACATAAATTAAAAGAGATTCTGTTTTTCAGAGACTACAAAATTTTAGAATGTAGTTTTAAGAGTGAAACATCCATTTTCCTCTCATGGTTTACCAAAATTACTGATAATAGAATCATATACTGACCTATTTTTAAATAATTCGATTCCTACTTTCATAAGTAAAAAGCCAGACTGAGTATAATTAGGTTCTCAGAGAATCAAAAGGTAGAAACAAGAAAGAGCTGCTGTCACAAACTCCCCTATTATAAGGAGACCAGAAGAATCCTGGCACAAGGCAAATCAGTAAATGCACACGGGCAACAAGCTGAGGCGGTATCCAATGGCCAGCCGTCTGTTCTGGTAGATCCATAGGACTCTTCAGCTCTCCTATATTCTACATTATGGTTCCATCATCAACCAGATTAACTTCACCAAATTAACAGAGAAGTTTTAAGTAATGGTTCACAATCTAGAATTCCTGGGAATAGAAATGATAGTTGCTAATCTTTCAAAACTGAATTGAATATTTCAAAAAAGTGTAACAGAAATCGTGTCATAGAAATTATGTATACTCAATAACAACAACAACAAAACTTCTCATAGATTCCTATTGTGAGAAACACTAATACTTGTCATCAACAGTAAACCACAAATTAATATTTTGAGATATCTAGAAAATACCCAGGCAGGAAAATGAGGATCAAAGGAAACACATGATTTTTCCCCCTTCCCCATACCTTTCCTTTAATTTTCTTTTTTTTCTGTATTCTTTTTCCTTTTCTCCTGTCTTTTTTCTGTCCTTTATCCATTTTCCCTCCCTTTCTTCTTTTCTCTGTCTAGCTCTACTAGCTAAAAATCAACCATCCATTTGGGGTCACTGGCAGACCCTGAATGAAAACTGTCCCCTTCAATCTCCTGCTAGTACACCAAAGAGCCAATTGCTCAGCTTCGCCCACAGGGATACATAGCAGAACCCAAAACAAAGAATGGTGCTTTCACTTGCAAGTTCATGTTAAGAGATTTTACAGTCTAGAGAAACAAGTGAGTTCTTCCAAAAAGATCATACATCTACTGGCTTGATCCATTTCTATACAGTGTCATAGCCTGAGTGCAAGTTCTTCACTTAGACTTAGTGAACCCTAAATTAACCTAAAAGCAATTAGATTTAACACAATAGGCTAATAGGAAACATAAGAACAAGAAAAGCTCAATACTCCTCAATTACCTTATCCTCTTAGGAGTAACAGTTAGCTTCTTGTCCTGTCCATGGTTCTTTAAGATCAGGTCAGGGAGTCATCACATGTCCTATTCCTATGTCCATATTTTATTTCACTTAGAGCCTATTAAAATGCACCAGTCATGTCATGATGCTTTGACACCACTAAGAAACTACATAGTGTTTACCAGTTAGAGGAGCTCCCTCCTAGATCAAAAAATTGATTAGAGATGTTGTAGCAACAATCAACTCTTCGCAATGAGAATATATAGCTCAATTTCTTCATGTGATCTCAAATACGTTTATGCCTGCTCAGAAATATGACTCAGTTCTTTTCTCCTGGGCCTGAAGAGGATACACTAGCACTTTGCTGTGAGATAGGCCATCTCTCCCAAATAGTCCCAAAGTATCACCATCTGTTGAATGCATATTCAAAGCACACATAAAAATCAATACATGGAAAGCCAGTGATTATTTTGAGTAACTCTGAAGCACTTTGGAGATACATCGTCTTAAATTACCCAGTCTCAATGAAGTGAGATTACCTTACATTTTAGGTAGTGAGTGACAGTCATTTTTTGCAAGCTAGTTGTTCAACTTCCCAGTTTCTGTTAAGCATGTTTTTCTGTACCGTTTCTTGACAAATTCCTTGCTCACCCAATCCAAGCAGAATTTATTACACCAGTTTTTTAAAAATAATGTTTCATTGTTTAAATTCAATTTATGTGACTTCAGCAGATAGTTCTAATAGGCCAATACAAGCCAGTAATCAAAATAAATTAGAAAGCTATCCCATGCAATTCTAATTTCGGAGAACAAAATTATCAGCACAAATCCTGAATACTTTGTATTTTTCCTTCTTATTAACTTTGCCCTTGGCTTTCCCATATATTCTCATTGACCACTAATGTTTTGTCACTTTGATGCTCACAAAGCATATTTGTCTTATCCTGTTCTTACAAAACTGCCTATGTCTACTCAAAGCAATAAATGTGAAAATGCAAAGGGTAACAAAAAGCCCAGCATCTTTACTATTAATAATTTATGGAAACATTTCAATCCATGATTTTTCAAACCTCCCAACTCTAATGCATCACCCAGCACTTAGCATAGAGCCTTGATCATCTCGCTCTTCTATTTTCACATGGTACAAGATAAATTGTCTCCTATCTTCTTCCACTGCCTCATTAGTCATCTCAGAAATCTGTGCTTTCCTATAGTGAGAACCACTGCATACCCAGGGCATGGATGTCTAGTACCAAATCAAGTATAGAAAAACCAGGAACAAGTACTTCTAGGGTTTATACGCATAAAGGACCAAGGAACCCCATGGGGGGAAAAGTCCATCCTAAGAAAGGAAAGCTGATGTACACACATTTAATCAAGTTATTGATAGGGATTTCATTAAATATTGGTCTCTACACTCATGAAAGCTTATGTGATAGGCACTTATTTACAGAGCTGGAGGGTAAACAATTATATACAAATTCAATTAATTATAATTTTGACAAGTTTTACAAATAGAGGCATGGGGTCCTTAAAACCTATAATGTTATTTCTTTCATAAGATTCATTTGTGGGGCACCTGGGTGGCTAAGTTGGTTAAGCCACCGACTTTGGCTTAGGTCATAATTTCACGGTTTGTGGGTTTGAGCTCCGTGTCAGTCTCTGTGCTGATGACAGCTCTGAGCCTGGAGCCTGCTTCAGATTCTCTGTCCCTCTCTGCTCTTCCCCTGCTCACCTTCCCTCTCTTCCTCCCTCCCTCCCTTCCTCATTCTGCCTCCTTCCCTCCCTCCCTCTCAAAAATAAACAAACATTAAAAAAAGGCTCATTTGTTTCCTTAATAAATATTTTGTGAGCACCTACTTGACTTTAGATGCTATGCTACTATAGACCTCAAACAAAGAAAAATAGAGAACTGCTTAACATGAAAACATTACCACTCTCTATTTTTTTGCTCTCTCAATGATGGTAACAGTAGACAGAAATGGTTACAGTAGAAGTGCCCTTTGCAGTAAGAATATGCAGCTTCAGTGTTCTCATTATCTACACCAGCTCTCTCGACATTGGGCACAGACAACCTTGGCTGGCAGATAAGAGAATCACCTACTTTAGGCTTTGAAAATAGTGCTTTGGAAGGGTATCAAAGTCGCAGATGGACAGTCACTGTTAAAGCTAAGAAACCAGGAAATAATGAAAATGCCTATGGTTAGTAAGTCGATGTGAAACTTCACTTTCTAAAGGCTACCAAATTTTAAGAGAAGAGTCAATCTTATGCCAATAGGTGAACCCAAGTAGAAAGTATATGGCTTTATATATGGCTTCATTTTTACACCCTGTCTGGCCTGACTAGGCAATATAAGATAGAGAAAATATTGCCACATAAACATAAAAATAGAGTTAGTAATACAAGGTTGATTTTGTTTAGGGGATGATTCCTAGGCACTGAGGGACACATGTCTCCTGCTGGTGCAAGTATCTACAATATTGCAGCCAAATGACAGATTCTGGGACAAAGGATTTCCTAATCTTCTTAGAGAATTCTCTTAAGTGATAACAGGTGTGCAGTTATCTGTCTTCTGAGGGCTCTGTGCCTTGATGGATATGTAGGTATAGCAAACGCTATAATCTCATATGTGGAATATTTTTTAAAAATGAACTCATAAAAGACAGAAATCAGATAGGTGGTTACCAGAGGCAGGGGGTAGGGCACTGGGGAATGGTTGAAGGTGGGCCAAAGGTACCAACTTCCTGTTATTAGATAAATAAATTCTGGTGCCAGAATGTGCAGCATGGTGACAGCAGTTAACAATATGGTGTACTACATATTGAAAAGTTGTAAAGAGAACAGATTCTGGAAGTTCTCATCACAAGAAAAAATGTTAAGCATATGAGCTGGCAGATACAAACATTGTGGTAATCATTTCACAACGTACACATATATCATTATGTTATTCAACTTAAACTTTCACACTGTTGTATGTCAATTTTATCTCAGTAAAACTTGAGGAAAAGAGAAGTTTGTTGCCAAAAATAAAGACCAAAGACAACAGCCTTAGGAACCTGAAAATTTAGAACCAGACTCACTAGAGTACAATGCATTTGCTCCTCGTCTTTCCTACATGTAGTTGTCAACACCCAACATATGCAAAACTGAGTTATCTCATGTATGAGGAGATGGAAAAGATGATCCACTGGAATGTGAGAAAACATCAAAATTTTAATTTTTTACAGTTATAGTTATATGTGTATGAAAATGAACACAAATCAATTTCATTTAGTATATAAATCACCACATATCTGTGTCAGATAGCCTATTCCCAGTATTGTGTCACCCTGAAGCAGAAAAGGATTTCCCTCACACACAGTAGAGGAGAGTGGCACCTGGACTCATGTGCTTGTTTTCAATCTATTGCCACATACTGCATTGTATGTAAAGCTGGTTAGATGGATCTTGTTTATATTGTCTCTCTTTGCCTGACAAAAATAAAAACAACACTAAAAATTTTCTGCAAATAAAAATCACTTAAGCAACAAACCAAAGCAGAGCCAACATTTTCCTCGCTTTAAATAGGAGCTCTTTCTCAGTTTCAGATTCAAAATATGAAATCACATCCTCCCAGAAATAGGCTCCAGAAACTTGGATTTATCAAGATTACTATAAACATAGATCTACATGTACATCCACTATGGTTGCCAGACCATCTCAACCTAAGTATACTTTATGCCTTTGGGATAGTAGCTAATGATGGATGAAACCATCAGCACACTGGAAAATTCATCATCTTGACTCTGTATGCAAATTTCTACAATGTTACAGCAAGTCACATGGTTCTTAACCAAGACAAAAGAAATTTCATAAAATATAATAATAAAGATTTTAAAAGTCTTTTGAGACTTATTTCACATTGCAAGCCAAAAAGAAAAAAAGAAAAAAAGAAAGGAAGAAAGGAAGGAAGGAAGGAAGAGGGCATGGCTTTGGGAACAGCACTTGATTTACCTGAAGCAGTAAAAGTGGCCAAAGTAACACACTGAATACAATGTAATAACTAAAATGAATTTCTAGAAGATAATGCTTTCAGAAAATGCAAAGTTACATGGCTGAAATTTTGAAGAAACAAGCATTAAGGTACCTATTATGAGAGATTCGTTATACAGTTGGATGAAAGAACAGATGTTTCTAACATCTCAGCATATGGTATTTGCTGGGTTCCATTCCAATAATGCATCAAGAACTATTCTTTTTCATGGAACACTAAATTAAAGGACACACTCAATAGTATATATTTTTTAAATTAAAAAAATAGAAGTCTCTATGAAGAAAACATATGTAGAATTTCTGATGGAGTTGTACTTTAACCACAATCTTTTAATGAAATGGATAATTCAGATTTACTCAGTTATTCATCTATTCATTTATTCCAAGGTAATATTATATTAACTGCATAAGCAAGCCATTGCACCAAAAGATAAGAGCCAAAAAATGTACAAATAAAGGATGTCATGGTGTTGTTAATTTTGTAAAGGTTACAATTTAAAAATATATTTGAATCTTTGAAATACCTGACAATAAGATGGAGAAAACATTTAAGTTTTATACACAAAGAATTTTGCTCATGATAAAACAGAATATCTGCAGAACTTACAAATTCTTCTCTCACAGTGTACATGAATAGTCCTTCATTTATTATGGTCGGTGTTCCCAAGTATATTTTTAAAAAATATGTAGACATTTAATGTATCCCTTCAAGATAAAGATAAAAGTGAAGTGAAAAATGTAGTACTTTAATTTTTTTAACATTATAGTTCACCAAGAATATTTTAGAAACTGGTATTTGGAAAATTTTCGAAGATCACATCATTTTGATGCCAAGCATAATCTAAGTGTGTTAACTATTTAAAAATTTGTCACATCTACTCACTTCAAAAACTGGAAACAGAAACTCTAACCTGGCTTCAAAAGACTTCACAAAGCTTCAGTGGATGCTAGGCTACCTTGTTGAAAAAAAAAAAAGGCAGCATTCCCTTCTGATTACTTTTTGAAAGTAAGTAACTGGTAGAGGAGAAGGTGGAAATTTTCTACCTAAGTAGAAAAAATTTGCATAATTAGTACTTAAAATTAAAATATGGAGGTTTGTGGTCAAAATGTCTTTTCTCTTAGTGTGCAACGAGAATTTTAAAGGCTGCTGATCTATAGAAATAAATGATAAATTATCTCTTCATGTATCTGTCTTTCTTGGGAATGATCAGTCTTTGTAGTCAGTTTGCTTTCCTGTTGTGTTCTTCTGTTTCATTCAATGCTACTACTACTTATTTTATCTAAGTAGTACGACTGACATAACAACATCTACACTTCATTTTCACCATACAAAACAAGAATGATCTCCATGATACTTAAGTCTCAGAATTCTTCTAAGAATCAAGTATTATGGATATGAAACGCCTGTGTACATGTCTGATAGATATATGAGAGATTTATAGATTGCCCTCATCAATCTATCTTAAGTCAGATCAACTGTGTCTCCTAATACCATGAGGCATCCTGAGATTTCATATCTACCCCTTGTTTTTTTCTTTTCTTTAAATGTTGGCAAACAAGTATTTTATTCCAGGAATTAGGCTCTTACTTATTTCCCTGGATTAAAGAAGTTAGTATAAGAAGTAGTTAAGGATTCTACATGTTTTTAGGTCCTGAGAAAGTAAGGAATTACACACTACTCATAGCCTGACAAGAAAATGAGGAACACCCTTCTCAGGACACATTTGCCATTCTGATGTCACTTTCTCCAGATCTCCCTTCAAAATCTTCACAAGTCTAATATTGCTTTTGCAAAAGGATTTAAGAATACAAATATTCAATTTTCACTCCAATACATAACTGAATGTGCTTAAATAAATTTATCTAACAAATAATCAAATAATATAAGTATAAATTCCAAATCCACAATGGCACAGTGAAAACCAAGTAAGATTTGTCATAATATCCTGTTACACATCCAGTCATCAGAATTGGATGACTGCATGGATATGGCAAATCATCTAACCAGACTACAAGGCCCACCACTTGGTAAACACTTCTAAAAAATGCTACCTCTTAGTGTTATTACTACAATAGTAATAAACTCCTCACTTCAGTTTCACCATATTGAAAAAAAAGGAGGAGGGAGGGGAACAATTCCTGCTACACTCACTTCCCAGAACTTTTCCAATAATCAAATAAAATTATGCATTTGAAAGTTCCTTGAGATATTAATAGACTACATTAAACTTAACATCCCTGGTTGATTTGTTCTGCATTGTAATCCAACTAGAACAATTATAACATTAACAACTTGGCTACAAGGAACTTTATAAAAGTTAATGTACTTACACTCCAGTAACTATTTACAGTCTCAAAATACTGGATGAGATTGGCAGGGGTATCTTTAAAGAAGTTTTTATTCCCAAACGTATGGATGGATCAACTGAAGCTTTGAGCTGACAGCAGACACACAGAGAAGCCAGTTCTCCGATTCTGGCACAGTGTCCCCTCCACCACACGAACATCAACCAAGTTTCTACAGCTACTTATCTTCAGATTTATAACAACCTATTAAGACTCTGTAAGTGTGCATAATTTAAGAAATACATTTGCTTAATTCTCTACCCATAATTACAGTAGATGAAACTTCTTCCCCTGGCTCATTTAAGTTATGATTCATGAGGCCTATTGTAGGCTGACCACTTAGGTAGAAAATGTTTTAAAACACATCATTAGCAATAAGAAATCCCCATCAATAGTGAGCCCATAGGGAAATTTCAAGTGAGAGGGGAATATTTGTACTTTATATATCATATTGTTACCTAATGAATTTGTGTATAAGTTCCATTCACTTTGAATATAAAATATATTTGCTACTTTCAATCATGTCTACTTATTATTTTTTTCTTATCTGTAAATTAAATGGATCAACTAAAATAATGTCTGGTATCATTTTTTTCCAATCAGCATCCATGAATAAAATTGAAAGTCTCTTTACATGTAGTTATAGATTACCTGAATAAATTTTTAAAAACGGTATCAAGTTTCTGATGCTGTGTGATTCTTATCAATAAATTAAGACAATACTGAAAAAAATAAATCCTGCTATAGTCCTTAAAAAAGCTATGAAAAGTTGGTGCATATCTTTTTGGATCACTGTTTAAGTTACATAATTTTACTTTTTTATTCTAAATCAAACTATTAATAGAATGTTGAAAGTCATGTTAACATAGGTTTTAAAGTTCTGAAGAGAAAGCAAAAATTCAATCACAAATAAAAAATTTTATAGAACCAAAAATAACACTATTTTGGGCTATCCTAAGAAAATAAGGGAGGGGGTGATCTGTATCACTAATACTCTCATTTGACACAATTATAGGGATGTAGGTGGCCCTCAAAAGGACTGCATCAGCATTTACAAAATACCCAGCTGATCTTACCTCCTATCTCTCTGCATATCCACTTCTTTACTCTCTCTTAATACACCAGCTTTCTCTCTTTATAGGTTCATTTACATAATGTAAGGTGCTTCCATAACAACAACTCAGTTTTCAAATAACCTCAATTTAAGACATCAAATCTGGGACTGAGGCCTAAATCTTCATTTTAATTCCAAATTAACAGAGAAGCACACTGTATCAAGAAGTGTCCCAACAGAAAACATAAGGCTTACTCAACTGTTCTCTTTCAGCAGAATTTAATTAAGGGCATATTCACAGTGGTGGAGAAAAAAATTAAAAGAACAAATAAGGGAGAAGGAAGCATCCAATATGTGGCAACAGAAGGAGATATTTATCACCCCTAAGGGTGAGGGAGCAAGAAGACGGAGCTTTGGAGGTTGGAATTTCCCAAAAAGAACCATTGTTAAAGAAAGACAACCAACTACTTTAAGAGCCATAGTGATGTGGGAGGAAAAGAGCAAGGGAAGAAATATTCCGACTTCTGTCCTCCATACTCCAAACTCTACCGGAGCCAGAGGACAAGAGACCTCCACTAACATAGGCTAGCCACCTGGGCACAGAGCAGGCCAGAGAAGGATGAAGGAAAGAAATGTGCAGTGGGGGGAATAGTAGGCTGGGGGGGGGGGGAGACAAAAGAAAAAAAGGCCAGCATACGTTTCAAGTGATCAGATTCCTTACCCCCTCCTTCAGTTATGACTAAGACGTTAAATAAGTGAAGAGTGACTTAATAGTACCTTTGTAATATCCTGAACTTATTATTTGTAGCAGTTATCTCATTTGATGTGTATAATTCTTACTTCCTGTACTTTTTTAATGTCTGCAGCTCACTCTGCAATTTCCCATAGGACAATGACCATATTCTTCGGTTTCACTAGGGTATCTCTCCTAAGTTTAATGCCAACCTCTAGTGAGCATCCAACAAATACTGGATATGGGTGAATGAATGCATGAAAATGTTTGGGGAAAAAATGTCCTTTTTCATAATACCCTCAGAATTTGATTCATTCAGGTTTTTTTCTATGTTTCAAACTTTATATTTGGGAACAATTTCAAAATACAAGAAAGTTACAAGAATAAGACACAAATAATTCCTGTATACCCTTTACTCTGATTCACCTAACGGTAACATTTTATTCCTTTTGCTTTATTATTTGTACATTTATGCTCTGGGTATATCTATCTACCTATTTTTTTTTATTGAACCATTTGAAGTTATGTCACATGTATTGTGGCCATTTACCTCTAAATAGAGAGCATGTATTTCCTAAGAACGGGGTTTTAAATGGCCCAAAACAGCTCAGTTAAATTAACGCTTTTAAAGTAATTTATCATCCAAATTCCAATTTTGTCTTTTGACACATTTCCCCCCCTTCAGGTACTGCATTCAGTTTTCATGGCTTCAATTAGCCTCCATTAGTCTGAAACATTTCCCACTCTTTTTTTCTTCTTTTACTATGTTGACATTTTACAAGACTACAGTACCCTCCTCTTTTAATGAAAAGTTCCTAATTATTGGTTTGGCTGATATTTCTACATGAATATATTCATATTAGGTATTCTAACTCACAACACTATATAGGTACATCTTGTCCTTTTCAAGAATTACAAACTTGAGACTCAGAATGTCCATCTGTCCCTTATTAATGACATTTTTTGATCATCAATTTGTGAATATGCTTCTAGATATTTTCACCACACTTTCTATTACCCTATTCTCTTCTCTTCCTGAATAATTTCATAGGCACTCTAACTTTTAAATGTATTATGTATAATTTTTCTTTGCCTTTTCCATGGCTGTATGCAAACACCTATAGCTTTTTCTTTTGATTTAACTTCTATTTCACTAAATTCTCTCTTCAGTTGCATCTAATCTACAGTTAAACCCACTGAGTTATTACATTCAAGTATATTTTCAGTTCTAGAATTTTCATTTGGCCCTTACCATCTTTTATTTTATGCAAAATTATCCACCTAAATCCTTAATTTTATCTTTTAATTTCTTGATCATATTAGTCAAAATGATATTCAAGTTTGTGTCTAAAAACGCCGTTATCTAGAGATTATTTTAATTACCGATTTTGACTCAGATGCCAGTATTTTTTCTTTTGTTTTATCTGATTATTCTTTATTGAGTTCTATATATTTAAAATGAAGATTAGTAGAGATAATTAAGATTCTATGTTATGTATGTTATTTTGTTATAAAGAGAATTTACTTTTGTTAGAGATCCCATAATCCCAGGTAACATTACTTCAATTCTGAATTGAAAGGATTTGAAGCTGGGCTATAATCCCATGAGAGGTGAACTATTACTTATTTGTCATTAACTCTATTTAGCATTTTAAAATTTCAGAAGTCTGACATATTTGCCAGAGACCAATATTTTTCAAGGCCTAAACTCTAATTAGAATCAGAGGGGTTTTTTTGCTCCACTCAGGGTCTATCTTCACCATGTCTTCTATTTTCATCTGAATTTTTCTCAGCAAAATAATAAATCACTTCTGTTGCCCACTAGGACCACATGTATCAAATAACCTCTCTGCCTGATCAGTGTCCAATCTCAAGTACCTATGCAAATATCTACTATAGTGGTTTATATTGAAATTGAGTAATTCTTAGTGTTTATTTTGCATGCTGTGAGGGGAAAAAAAGGAAAGTATGAATCTACTATTCATAAGAGCTGTCAAAAGTGGTATTTAGAAACTTTTTTACATAATGGGTGAGAATAAGGACCAGTTAGCAGTATCTAAATTCTCTTTTAAAATAATATTTTAACTGATAAAATACAACTTTATACTGAAAGGGTTTTTTTTTTTAATCTTTCACTTTAACAGAGAAAACATCAGGGACACAGTAAAGTTTTGCTTAATTTTCTCCTGCTGTTGTTTTTTTCACACTTAATTAAGCTAGAAGTCCTTACAATTGGGATTTGTTGTTATTACTGTTTTAATCATTATCATAATTATACTCTTCATCATCAATCCAGAGAACTTTAAATACATAACACAATCTGGCAATTAAGATTTTGTAAGCAAAATATATTTTTTAAAAACCGGACATGAAATAAAAACTAATTGCAGTTTACACGATTCATTGAACTTAGCACCCACCACTGTCTTATGTGTTAATATGAAGTTAATTAATGTCATTCAATTCATTAACAAAATAGTTATTAGGCAACTACTCTGTGCCAAGGACAATTCCATGCACTGAGGATACAGTGGAGAGCCCAAAGTTCCAGCCCTTATGGAATCTACATTCTTGGTAAGAGGGCCAGACAATGAATAAACACCATGGTAAATACAAAACACATTCTATCAGATGATAAAATGATAAGGGCAAAAAAGAAAAATAAGGTAAAGGGGATTCAGAGGAAGGGGTAAAGAGGGACTCTGTCGTATTTTCAAGATGGTAGAGTGACATATGAAAAAGACCTGAAAGGACTCCGCAAGAGAGCTATATGAATATCCGGGAGAAGAGAATGCAAAGCACTGAAGAGGCAAAGGTCCTGAGGTAGAAGCATGCTTGGTATGATCGGGGAACATATGATGGAAGCCAGGGCATGTGGTCTAAACAAGGTTAGAGCAGAAAGGGTAAGGCTATAATGTTTAGAGCCTCACAGGCTATTATGAAGATCTGAACTTTTATTTTTGAGTATGGAAAACCACCAAAGAGTTTTAAGCAGAGAAGTAACCGAAAAGGAATGCTGTTAAATGACCGCTCAGATTTACATGTCAAACCATGTGTGGGGTGTGGGGAAGAAGGAAATCAGTTATAAGACTGTTAATCAGTTATAAGCTGTTAATCCAGCTAACAAATGATCATCCTTGAACTGGAGTGTTGGCCTAATGATGACAAAATTTCATCAGATTCAAAATGTTTTTGAAGATACAGGAACAGCTTTTGTTGACAAGTAGAACATGGGGATGTTGACCTCACAGCTTTTTTTCCTTAGACGAGTGGAAGGGTGAAAATGATGTCAACTGAGATGTGCAAAACAGGGCAGAATAAAACTAGATATGGTGTGGCTGGGTTAATATTTAGACATGACAAATTTTAATAACCATGATACATCTTCAGGGAGATGTTAAGGATATCATAAAATATATGAATCTGTTCTCTGGAGAAAGGAAGAGATAAAAATATGGAACATATCTGCTGATTAACAGTAATTAAAGTCTTTATACTGCGTAAGTTCAGCTACTTAGCAAATATGAAAACAAGAGGGAAGAGGTCTGGACCCTGAAATATTCTAATATTCTAATATTCATAGGTCTAAGAAATGAATATTCTAATATTCAGAGGTCTAAGAAATGAAGAAAAAACAAACTGAAAAGTAACTGCAAGTAACAGGAAAACCAGAGGTTGGTCTCCAGAAAGCCAAGTGATGAACTATTTTTGAAGAAGAATGAAGTGATCAAGTAATCAAATATGCTGATCAATTAGTTATTACAGGGACTAAAAATTGGCCATTGGCTTTAACACATATATATATATATATATATATATATATATATATATATATGTTACATAGCATACATATTATATATATTACATAGTAATAACAAGACTTTCACAGAGTGGTAGAGATAAGGCCTCATTAATATGAATTCAAGCAAGAATGGAAACAAATGACTACACATACTGAGACATCAAGACAGGCCATGCTCTTGAGGAGTTCTGTTCAGAGAGGCCCAGAGAAATAGAGCAAGAATTGGAGAGGAATGTGAATTTGAATAAGTATGTTGTTTAATTGAGAATATTACTGCTTATCTGAACAAACCAGTCAAGAGGGGAAACTGGTGATGCAAGATAGAGAGGCAGGTCAATTACTGGAATCATGTCCTTCCTTGAAAGGGAAAGGGATTCCATGTAAAAACAGAAGTGTTGGTATTTATTTATTTTTTTTAATTTTTAATGTTTATTTATGTTTGAGAGACAAAGCATGAGAAGGGGAGGGGCAGAGACAAAGGGAGACACAGAATCTGAAGCAGACTCCAAGCTCTGGGCTGACAGCCCAGAGCCTTATGTGGGGCTTGAACCCACAAACTGTGAGATCTTAACCTGAGCCAAAGTTGCATGCTCAACCAACTGAGCCACCCAGGCGCCCCTGCTCATCTTTAATAGAAGCACATACATTTCACCAGTAACAAGAACAAAAGCAGTGTGTGTTGATGTAGAAGCAGTCAACATTGTTTCACTTCTGTGGAATAGAAAGAGAATGGAGTTTATCCAGGTTTGAGAATATTTTGGAAACATACCGTGTAGGAAGAAAGAGGCCATGAAGCTATGTGCTAGGGGTGATAATAATGATAGACCATGAACTACATATGAAAGGCACATGGACATGTGGACACACGGACACACAAGGACATGTGACATTTGGAAATACTGTAAAAGTAATAAAATGCATGGCTTGCAGATCCTGGTAGGGTTTAAGAATTCTTATCATCAGGGCACTAGATGGAGAGAGCTGGAAAAGAGGAGTGGTGTTTGGCGAGTATAATGTTAAAAATGAAGACTATGGGGAGGTGCAATTACTGGTAATGTCAATGTCTACCTAATGACCATAAAAGTGAATGCCTGAGACAAGATAAGGGATAAAAGTCAGTGGAGGACAGAAGGTCAAGTAAATGAGATGGCAGATGGGTGGATAATAAAACTGCCAAAACTGTATTTATATTACACACATACAAAATTTGCTTTATCTCTCTATATACAAATTATGTAATTCTATGCATTATTCATCCATATATATTTATACAATACTTTTCATATACATAAAGAAAAGGAAAGAAAGAGAGGGAAGGAGGGACAAAGAATGAATTTGCTAGATACTAAGAATTTGAAGAAATCTGTGTGAGAGAGTGACCTGGGGTTGATAGATGTTTACAACAAAGCAGAGTAACAAATAGCATAATCTGGTAATTTGGGCTGCAAACTAGGTATTTTTAAGGAGAGTAAGGGAAGTGGTCTCAAAGTTACGAAGGGAATCTACCTATCTCCGCGATCACTGGCTCAAGAGTGCAGAACGAGAAGTATCCCATCCTTCATAGGCTTCACAAGAAGCTATGACCTTACAGAGTCAAGTTTCAGAGAGCAAAGAGGTGAGAAAATGTTTTGCAAAGAGGTTAAAAATTCAGAGGGTTTTGCTGGTAATGGAAACTGGGTCCCAAAGTACTTGATGGAAGATTTGGGGAGTTAAAATGAGAGAAAGATTTTACAATGAGTAAAGAGACTCACTGGAAGGATGGATGAATATGGATGATGGGAGAGGAAATGTTGTGGCCCATAGGGTAACTGACAGAGACATCAATGGAATGTACAATCTGGTGAGTCCTGGTCCTTAAGCAGGATGTGGTAGGGAGGAAGAGGGTGTTGTTAAGAAGGGAACAGGGGGGCTTACCAAGAATACATAAAGCCCCAGGATACACTCTTCACTCCTACTGATGACAATGTTAAGGCTAGAAGAGACTCCAGAGTTGGTGAGGTAACCAAAAACATATTTAGGGAAAAAACTGATTTACCTGACAACTGCTAAGGCACTTAAGCAATTCAGTGTAAGCCAAAATACTGTAGAGTCTATGGAAAAGCTAGAATTATAATTTTAGTTAAAAAATAAGAAATATACAATAGGTAGTTTTCTCTCTCTAGCATGTAAAAAGGAAATCAGCCTCAGTTTTCACTGCATTGCTAGGCTCTCCACCTATTGATGGGGTATCTAAATCTTACACATTTATTTTCAGTCATCAACATAAAACATCCACAGTGCAAATACACACAAACTTCAAATTCAACATAATTCTTAAAAACAATAACAACTATGCATCAGTCACCAATCCAGGTAACATCCTTCAGCCCTTCTCCCAAGTAATACTTGCAGAAGCCTAGTGATGGGTTATTCTCATTTTTTGGAAGTAGAAACTAAGATATAGAGAAATAAATTTGTCCTAAGTCATACATTCAGTAAATATTTGAAGTATGATATGTCTGAGTTGAGATTACTATGTGAAAATACAATCTCTGTTAGCATTCTGTAATAAGTATTTCTCAAAGTGCAGTCCATGGACTTGTGAATTTTTAGCAAATACTAATTTTAGGAGTCTTTCCCAAACCTGCTGAATCAGAAATTCTGGGGTTTGTGTCCAGCAATCTATGTTTTAACAAGCCTCCAGGTGATTCTATTTTAGGTTCAATTCTGAGAACTCTTGTTCTCAGGTAAGTAGAGACAGAGTATCATATTGTTGAGAGCCTGGAAAGGAAAGATAACTACCTGTCATTCCAGGTTTTTAAAATTATGACTGGTGATGACTGTGTGTGCGTGCGTGCGTGTGTGTGTTTGTGTGTGTGTGTTTAGGTATGTAAGTAGCTGGTGAGTATGTGGATATAACGATGTGGTACTAGCTAATCTGCCTCCCTCATTCTATATACTTTCAGAATTATTAATTTCAGGATGTATTGAAGGCTTCTGTGAAAGTCCAACAATTTTGAAACATCCAGTTTACAATGTGGCCATTGTCAAGATTTAGATATTAACACAACTGTCATCCTTATGTTACAGCCTATTAAATACAAAAAGAACAATTATTACTATTTGAAACATTAAAGTTTTTGTTTGCACTATAAAATATGTAACTTAGAGAGGTTTTGCATATTATGAGCCTCTCAATTTTTCTAGAAGCCAGACTGCTGAACATGACAGTAATGTTGTGGGGCTCTAAGACAAGAAAACTGTCATGACATTAATCTCTGATTCTATGTAAGGAACAAATACCTCATTCCAAAAGATGTTCTTACAGCCACTAAACTGTTGCTAGGGACAGTTAAATTGCTGATGCAGTCAATTAATCTCTTTGTTTTAAGTGATTAGAGAATAAGAAATAAAGTGTAATTGAATTTTTTTACCTTATATAAATAACTGAGTCTCATGAAAAAAAGATTTTCCAAAAATTATAGCAGAATTTCTCACTTATTTCCACATCTTGTAATAAAAATAGAGAGCATTAAAAAAACTATGTATCAGTCCAATACTTTTTCCTCTAGCCTTAATGGCATAATGAAAAATGAAATTTACAAGGAAAGAGAATGCTTAGAGAGAAAATCTTGCATCCATTATTCACTTTGGGAGGCAGAGATGGCAAAACGTGATGGAGGTGAAAAGCAGTTAACCTCTTGTATTCATCTGCCTCTTCCAACTTCTTTTCAGCCAAACTGCCCTATCATATGTATCATCATAGAAAAATTTGGAGAGTTATACTATCTCCATTTTACAGAAGAAATTAAAGCCCATAAAAGTTTAACAAATAGGCATGGATAATGCTATATGTTGGGGTTACAATCTGGGTTCTAATCCAGACTACTGATTGTTACCTCTCTAATATTGCTCCAATTCCCAGTGAAACCTCTGAGTATGTCAAGACCAGCACATGCCATTCCCACTTAACAAACAGGTAATGAACTAGACCAAATTCACAGGCAGTTCAGGGACAACACTAAGTCATTATTAGTCTTTTTCTCTTGCATTCATTCACTCATGCACAGTGAGGTTCTCCAGAGCTCCATGATATATGAGGTGGCAACAGATGAATACAGAAGCAGGTAGGAAACTCCAGCTTTCTTCTATTAAGTTGTCACTAAAGATATCTGTAAACATGTTTTTTAAAAAGCCAATTCTAAATAGTTGTTTCTGAAATTTTCAGAGAATTATGCTACTGTAAAATAACATTATCATTGTTTCAAAATGAATAAACATCTCTAAAACTTCTTAGTGTAATTTCTAATGCAATAAATCAAGAGATATAATTTTTAAAAGTTTAGAAAGTTTTTTGTGAAGAGAAGTGGTCCAAGATGGTGGTGCGGAAAGACCCTGAACTCAGCTCCTGCCATGGACACACTGAAATTACACCTCCATATACATCAGTTCCTTCTGAAGGAGAACTGAAGGCTGACTGAACAGCTTCTGTACAACAAATTATAAAGGGAACACAGAGAGAAGAGTAGAAAAGATGGAGACGTGGTAATAATAGGAACATCACCTCTAAATTTGTTACTTGAAATGGAAAGGGCTATCACTTAGGGGCCCATGCATAGACTCACCCACAATGGGACAGAGTAAAACAAAAACCAAATAACAGCAGTTTAAAGGGCAATTAGAGTCTATATGAAGGAAATCTGTTTAATAAATAGTGAGCCCACAAAAGAGCAGGGAACTGCTGGAATACTTTCCAGAATTGGACACACTGGTGAGTGCAATTCTCTTATTTTCCCTCTCCACCTTGATGTGTGGACAGAAGCAAGATTCAGGACTCTAGCTGGTATCCTAGGACTGCCCAAGTTCACCCTGTGCCCCATCCCATCCCATCTCTAGGAGTTTCTGCAAGGCAGCCCTAGAATAATGTGCTCCACGATCCCCCGGCCAATGCCCGCACCAATTCCAACTATACCATCAAGGTGGCCCCAGTGCACCACAATCCAGGAAATCCCTACCTGTGCGCAGTCTAGTTTCAGCCAACATGGACCCAACATAGCACAGACAAGGACCACCTGGCCAAGGCTGCTGCAACCAGTCTGCCAAAACTGCCAGACACATGCAGTCTACACGGGGGATTCTCTTACACAAGTCTACTCCTTCAAGACTGGGTGATGTAGCTGTTCTACCTAGTTCACAAAACAAACACAGAAAGTCAAGCAAAATACAGACAGAGAAATAGGTTCTCAAGTAAAGAGTATAAAACCTCCGGTGAGAAAATCCTAATGAGACACAAATAAATGATTGATAAGATTAAAATTTCAAATTAATAGTCATTATAAACAGTCACTAAACCTGGGAGAAGAATAAAGGAATGCAGTAAGAACTGCACAGAACCTGATGTAGGGCTCGAAACCACAAACTGTGAGATCATGACCTGAGCTGAAGTCGGCCACTTAACCGACTGAGCCACCCAGGCGCCTCAAGTTATTAGTTTTTAAAATCAGTACTTTTTGATTGAAATGTGACCAAAAATATGTCACAGAATTTGGAGATCCACTAAAACAAAGTTTAATGAAAAAAAAATGGAAACTGTAAATAGACCAGTAAAGAAATTGAAGAAGTAATTTTAAAGCTGCCCAAAAAACAAAGATCCAGGACCAGACAGCTTCACAGGTGAATTCTACCAAACATTTAAAGAGTTAGTACTTATTCTCTCCAAATAAGTACAAAAAATTATAGAGGAAGGGATGATTCTAAACTCTTTTTATAAGGTCAGCATACCCTAATGACAAAACCACACAAAGGCATCACAAAAGACAATTACAGGTCAATATCCTTGATGAACATGATGCAAAATTTTCAGCAAAACATTAGCAAACTGAATTCAACAATACATTTAAAAGATTATATACTATGATTGAATATACCGCACGGTTTTAAGAATGGTTCAGTATCTCCATGTCAAGCAACATGATATATCCTATTGACAAAGAATAAAAATCCTAAGATCTCCTCAAGGGATAAAGAAAAATCATTTGATAAAATTCAACATTTATTTATGATAAAAATTCTCAGCAAAGTGGTTTACAGGAAATGTACCTCAGCATAATAGAGGCTGTTTATGACAAACCCACAGCTAACATTATACTTAACAGCGAAAAGCTGAAATCTTTTCCTCTAAGATCAGGAATAAGATGAAGATGCCCACTCCTGGCACTTTTATTCAACACAGTATTCTAACTCCTAGCCACAACAATTAGACAAGAAAATGAAAAGCCACCCAAATTGGAAAGCAAAAGTTAAAACTGCCACTATTTGCAGGTGATATAATATTACATATAAAAAAAACTCTCAAGATGTCACCAGAATAACCCCAGTAGAACAATAACTTCCATAAAATGTAGAATACAGAATTAACATACGGGAATTAGTTGCTTTTTTATATACTAATAATGAACTATCAGAAAGAAATTAAGAAAACAATGCCACTTATAATTGCACCAAAAAAATCTACCTTAGGAATAAATTTAACCAAGGAGGTAAAATATTTGTACTCTGAAAACTTTAAGATACTGATAGAATAAATTGAAAATGGCAAAAATAAATTAAAAGATACATCATACTCATAAGAATTAAAATTCTCAAAATAGCAATACTTCTTAAAGCAATATACAGATCTAATTTAATTCCCAGCAAAACACCAATGGCATTTACATAGTAGTAGAACAAGGAATCCTAAATTTTGTATTGAACCACAAAAGATACTAAATAGTCAAAGCAACTTTAAGGAAGAACAAAGCTACAAGTATCATGGTCCAGTTTCAATCGATACTACAAAGCTAAAGTAATTAAAACTGTATTGTATTGGCACAAAAACAGACATGCAGATCAAAGGAATGGAATAGGGAGCCCAGATAGAAAACCACACATATATGGCCAATTAACCGATGGCAAAGGAGGCAAGAACATACAAGGGGGAAAAGACAGTTCATCAATAAGAACTGGGAAAACTGCAAAAAATAAATTCAAAATGGTATAGTGACTCAAATGTAAGACCTGAAATCATAAAACTTCTCAAAGAAAATACAGGGCATAAGCTCTTTGACATCAGTCTGAGCAATATATTTTTGGGCCAGTTTCCTCAGGCAAAGACAAAAAACTGCTAAAATAAACAAATGACATCATAACAAAGTAAATAGCTTCTGCACAGCAAAATACATAGTAACAACAAAACAAAAGGCAACTTATTGAATGGGAGAAGATATTTGCAAATCATACAACCAATGAGAGGTAAAATCCAAATAATATGAAAAACTGTCCCATCTTCATATCAATAAAATAAGCATCTCAATTAAAAAATGGGTAGAAGATGTGAATGGACTTTCCCCCCCCCAAATAAGATATACAGCTCCATATTACAAGATAATAAGCATCACTGGTCCTCAGAGAAATGTAAAATCACAATGAGATATCACCTCACACTTGTCAGATTGGCTATCATCAAAATGACACACAATAAAACATATTGGTGAGGAGGTGAGGGAAAGAGAACACTTGTATACTGTTGCTAAGAATGTAAATTAATGCAGGCACTTTGCAAATCAAAATGGAGTTTCCTCCCTAAAATAATAAAAGAAAAAAAGAACTACCATACAATCCAGCAATTCTGCTCCTGAGTATATATCTACAGAAACTGAAAAACCAAATTTTTAAACATGTATGCACCCTATATTCATTGCAGCACTATTTATAATAGCCAAGATACAAAAGTAACTTAAATATCCATCAATAGTTGAATAGGTAAAGATGTGGTATACACATACAATTAAGTATTACTCAGCCACAGAAAAAATAAAACTTAGCCATTTGCAACAACATGGATGGGCCTAGGCAATATTATGCTAAGTGAAATAAGTCAGAGATTGTATCATTTCACCTATATGTGGAGCCTAAAAAACAAATGACAATCAAGACAAAAGAGAAACAGACTATTGATTACAAGAATGAAAGGAATTGGCAGGTAGGAGGAATAGGTGAAAGAGGTTAGGAGCTACAAACTTCCAGTTATATTTTCCATCATTTACAATACAGTAGTTACAATGACACTCCAAATGGATAAGCAAAGTAAAAAATCAGAACCCCAACTTCTATTTCATGTAATTAGACTTATACAGAAATTAGAAGGTTAAGTAACAACTAGGAAAATAATTGCATATGTTAAAAAAATAGTGTTATATTCTAAAAAAAAATTAAAAATAAAGTTACCAAAAAAAAGAACAAATAAACATTAAATTAAAAAAAAAACCTTCCAGTTATAAAATAATAAGTCACGGGAGTGCAATTTTTACAGCATAGAAAATATAGTCAATAGTATTGTAATAACTATGATGACAGATGGTATGACATTATTCCAATTACTTCATCATGTATAAAAATACCAAATCATTAGAATGTATAACTGAAAACAAGAGGATATTGTTTGTCAATTATACTTCAATAAAAAATTTAAAAAATCATAAAGTATTTGGGGTCCTCTATTATTTTTGAGAGCACAAAGGAGGCCTGAGAGGAAAAATTTTGAGAACTCCTGGGTTAAAGTAAAAAGCTGATCCACAAATAAATTCTGATGTTTCAACTATGTTCTTTATTCATCCTTTCTTAATTAACTGTTCATTCATTCTTATATTCTAAATTCAATAATTATTTCTTGAGCCCAATTTTGCACAAAACAGTTCCATATATCAGATGCACAGTGATGAAACAAACAAATGTCATTATTCCAGGTGAGCATTCACAATAACCAGTACATAACACATATTTATTACAAACTTTTTAAAGAGAAAGAACAGGATTCTATGAGGTAGAATAATGGAGTGAGGGGAAGTATAGATTAAAAATTCTGTACAGACAGATCACCATAAAGTAAATGAGAGTAAAGAGACCTGACAGGAGAAACAGCATGTTTTTAAGATCTTAAGGTAGTAAAGAGCTTGATGTATGAACTTAAGTATGAACAGATAGCTAGACTCTAACAAGCCAAGGAGAGGCTGGCAAGCAATACATTGGAAACCGAGGCAGGGGATGTATCTTATAAGCCGTTATGTCATGACAAAAACTTTACATTTAATTCCATGTGCTGTAGAAAGTTCTTAAAAACGTCAAACAGTGGGGTAGCATAACTTGTGTTCAAAAGGCAGTGTAGTTAAAATGCAAATGTACTGAATTGGAAGAAGGGCATTTATCAAAGTTGACCCATAGAAA
This sequence comes from Suricata suricatta, assembly GCF_006229205.1. NCBI lineage: Eukaryota > Metazoa > Chordata > Mammalia > Carnivora > Herpestidae > Suricata > Suricata suricatta. The sequence goes on from NC_043708.1 coordinate 93,199,018, forward strand.
TAGAATGGGAGTCATGCTGAGTGAAGTAAGCCAGGCAGAGAAGGACAGAAACCATATGTTTGCCCTCATAGGTCTAGCAGGAAAACAAGAGAGACCTAATGGAGAACCAGGGGGAACGGAGGAGGGAGAGAGAGGGATGCAAAACTTGAGAGACTATTGAATGCTGAGAATGAACTGAGGTTTGAAGGGGGAGGGGGGGAAAGAGGTGGTGGTGATGGTGGAGGGCACTTATAGGGAAGAGCACTGGGTGTTGTATGGAAAACAATTTGACAATAAAATATTATGGAAAGAAAAAAAATAAAAAAATAAAACTTTCTGGCACTGAAAAAAAAAAGAAATAGAATGGGAAAAACTAGTAAATCCAGTGGAAAATCTATACTGTAGTCCTACCCCTACCTGCAAGCGATATGTTACAAGACCAAGGGGATGCCTGAAATCTTGGGTAGTACCAAGCCATACATATCCTACATTGTTTCTATACATAAATACGTATGATAAAGTTCAATTTATAAGTTAGGCACATTAAGACAGTAATAATAATCAAGTAGAACAGTTATAATAATATACTATAATAAAAGTTATGTGAATGTTCTCTTTCTCTCCCTCCCTCAAAATATCTTATTGTACTGTACTTGCCTTTCTTCTTGTGATGATGTGAGATGATAAAATGGCTACATGATGAGATCAAGTGAGATGAATGACATAGACATTTTGACATAGCATTGGGTTGTCAACCTTCTGAGGATCAATCAGAAGGAGAATCATCTGGTTCCAGACTATGGTTGACCATGCGTAATTGAAACCACAGAAACCAAAAGCACAGATAAGGAAATAGTACTGCTCAACACTGAATCCTTTTAGGGAAAGAGGCCAACTACTTGTTTCCTCTAGGAGTTGAACTTGTATTAGAACAAATTAAATACTTATTGCTTAGACTATTCCCTCTGCCCTTACTCTCACCAAGGAAAATTCTATCTGCTTATATATATATACTTAAATATTTATTTAATTTATTTTTTGAGGGGGCGGGAGGGGTAGAAGAGGGAGGGAGAGAACCTTAAGCAGGCTTCATGCCCAGTATGGAACCCCAAGAAGGCTTGATCTCATGACCCTGAGATCATGACCTGAGCCAAAATCAAGAGTCAGATGCTTAACTGGCTGAGCCACACAGTCACCCCTATACTTATACACTTAAAAGTTCACTTCAACTGCCATGTAGAACAGTCTGGGGCTCAAGGAGCAAAGTTGGGGACTTTGATTAACAGGATTATAGTTGTCAAAGGGAAAGATGATGATAGCCTGGATAAAATGGCGATGGTGAAAATGAAGGGGAGTGGATAACTCTAAGACAAGAAGTAGATTAAAAACTTAATAAATTTTTTGTGTATAATGAATTGTGAAGGGTGAAGAAGAATAGAGATAATATATTACAAAATATTGTGCAGCTGAATACATGACGATTCCATTTACTGAAATGAGAAAAAACGGAAAACATGTTGAATAACAGGGAAGGAAATTAAGACTTTGGGACCTGTTAGTTTTAACTTACTTGTGAGACAGCTCATTGGAAAATGTCATGGAGGTATTGGGTCAAAACGTATGGAACATCTAAGTAAGATTTGGAATGTAATACACAGTTAGGGATCATTAGTATTTTTATTTTAATACTTAGAATTTCAAGTGCTCCCTTATTATCTCTGAGCTAGATAGGTTCCAAAGACCTAACCATGAGTTTTCCTGCTCTCACCAGGGATGGTCCCCACCAAGGAGTAATTTTTTTTTAATGTTTATTTATTATTTTTGAGAGAGAGAGACAGAGCATGAGCAGAGGAGGGCAGAGAGAGAGAAAGAGAGAGAGAGAGAGAGAGAGAGAGAGAGAGAGAGAGAGAGAGAGAAACAGAATTGGAAGCAGGCTCCAGGCTTCGAGCTCTCAGCTCAGAGCCTGATGCAGGACTCGAACCCGTGAACTGTGAGATCATGACTTGAGTATAAGTTTGCTGCTTAACCAACTGAGCCACCCAGGTGCCCCAACTTTTCCGCATTTTTAATATGACCAAATAATATTTACTTTTTGTTCTTTTCATGTGGTATATCACATGGATTGATTATGTTGAGCCATATTTGTACCCCATGATAAATCCCACTTGATCATGGTATATGATCCTTCTAATATGCTGTTGAATTTGGTTTACTATATTTTGTCAAGAGCCAAAAATGTTATATAAAGTTTATGTAAAGCTTCATTTTAAGAAGTATAAGTTGGTGCCTACCGTAAAAGACTATACCAAAAATAAAGATACAGAAAAGTACACATGAATCAAAAGAATATCATTTTTAAAATCCTATTTTAAAAACCTTAGTAAATAGAATCCAACAACAAATTTTAAAAGAATGAATGTTCTAGTAATATTAGACTGGTTTCTGACTAAAAAATAATGCATTATTATAATTTACCCTATTAAGATTTCTAAGGATAAAAATCACAGTATGTCCATGGATGCTGAAAAGGTCTTTGCCAAAATCGCACCCATTTATGAATTTAAAATAAGAATTGGTAAATACTCTCTTAACAAGATAAAATAAACATATCTCAGTTTCAATCCAGAATCATACTTCACAGGGAAATATCAGGAACACTTCAATTATGATCAGAAACAAAGCAAAATGCAATCAAAGAACACAAGTGGAAACCCAAAAATTAGAAAGGAAGACATAAACTATATATTTTTTTCATATGTTATATTACTATGCCAGTGAAACCAAAGCAAATTAATATCCAAAAAATAACATACAGTACAAAATTCAGCATATGTAACAGAATATAAAATTAAGATATAAAAATGAATAATCTATACACCCCTACAATAACTAGCTAGAAAAAATAAAAGGAAAAATCCATTTATAATGCACCATAAATTGTTATAAGATGTAGGAACAGACCTAAGAAGAAATATGCAAACCTATGTGAGAAAACTTCAAAATCTTTATGAATGGAAGACCATTTCTTGTTATTTAGCAGGATTGCTGAATACCACAGTATATCATTGGTACTTTTTACAGCATTTCTGTTTAAGTGAATATATGAATCTAAGGCAACTCCCCCCCAAAACAGTGTTTTTGTCTAGAATTAGGCAAGGCAATTTCAAAGTTGAGGATAAATGTAGTAATATTTAGGAAAACACTTAGAGAAAAAGGAGCTATTGGGGAGATGATTATGCAAGATATTAAACCAAAAAGGCCTCTATAATTAACACAGATGAATGGATAAGGAAAATGTGGTGTATATATACAGAATATTATGCATCCATATGGATGTAATTGTGTCATTTTTAAACAACATGAATGGACCTAGAGGGTATTATGCTAAATGAAAGAAATCAGATTGACAAATAAATTCCCTATGATTCCACTCATAAATGGAATCTCAAAAAAAAAGGGGGGGGGGAAGGAAAAAGCAGAATCAGACCTATAAATACAGGGAACAAACTGATGGTTGCCAGTGGGTAGGGGAGATAGGTGGTGGGAAAAATGGATGAAGGGGAGAGGGAGATTACAGGCTTTCAGTTACAGAATGAGGAAATCGCAAGAATAAAAGGCACAGTGTAAGGAAGATCATCAGTGATATCGTAATAGTGAATTAAGGGGACAGATGATAGCTACACTTATGGTGGACATAGCATCATGTATAAATTTGTCAAATCGCTATGTTGTATGCCTGCACATACTATTGTGTCTGCTGTACTCTATTTGAAAAATATATGAAATTAAATATGAATATATGGAAAGACTTAATAGTACTGTTTACATATAGTTAATACATAAGAAAATGCAGGTGACATGAATATTTTTCCAAATCAAGGAAAAGACATTGTGTTGGGGTAACTGGATAGCCATTTGCAAAAAGACAAAATTGGACCCATCATACCCCACACTATAAAGAAGAGTCAACTCCAAATAGGTCAGAGATCTAAATGTAAAAATATTGAAATCTTACAAGTAGTAGAAAACAACACAGTTGGTTTCTTTATATCTTGAGTTATAAAGAATCCAGTCACAGTAGGAGAAATACTGATGTATACAACCTACCTAATGGGAAAAATATTGGCAAATTATATATCCAATCAGGGGTTAATATCCAAAATATATTTTAAAAATCCATACAACTTACTAACCAAAAAAAATCTTAAAAATTGGGGATCTGAATAGACATTTTTCCCAAAAAGAGCTACAGATGGCCAACAGGTACGTGAAAGATGCTCATCATTAATCATCAGGGAAACGCAAATCAAAACCACAATGATATATTACTTCATATTTGTTAGAATAGCTGTTTTCAAAAATGCTGAGGAGGATGTGTACAGATACCTATTTGTAATGCTATTGTGTTTGAAAAATGAAAATAAGAATTAAAATGTGTGTATGTATGCATGTATTAAATTCGTTTACATATTCATGTACTTTATCTCTGTGCAATTCAAAATAAACAGGAATGATAAAACGTAATGAAAACGGTTACCTAAAGAATGAAAGAGAATTGAGTGAAAGGAATCATGTTAAGGATAAGACTTCCCTGAGTATATTATTTTTATTGTTTTAATTTTGAACTATATAGTTTCCATATCCAAAAGTAAAATTAAGTTAAAGAATAAAGTTGTAAAATCAAATAGGAACAAAAGTAACTTTGCCCTAGCTATATATTAATTTGACAAACACACAAAAATAATTCAAATAACATAGTACTCTGATTCTAAACCTTCAATAAGGTATTTTGTAAGAAGAAAAGAGCTATTAAGAAATCTTAAATTTATTTGGTAGTTTTGTTGTTACTGGGGACAGTCATTCTGAAACTATTTTGTATGTACTTTAGAATACAGTAAATATGTAGATGCTGAGGATCAAGGTTTTTAATATGGAAAGAGAAACACTTTGCCATGAGGGAAGATGAGAAATTACATACACACACCCTTCCTCGCTCTGTTCATTCTAAGTACACAGAAGTGATGGCAGTTCAGTGCACTGAGCACAAGCAGCTCCTGGCTGGTCTCTAAATACCATTCATCACTAAAAGAAGAGTAGTCTTCTAGGAGAAATGCTTTTCCCATAGCCTAAAGATTGCTGGGGGTGGGGGAAAGGATATTTGTAGACTCTCCAGTTATTTGCCAGATTTTTATGAATTACAAAGTTGGGAAACTACATTTAAAATTAAGAGATCGTGTGTAGCTTCACCAATATTAGGACAAACTGACATTATAAACTTCCTGATGTGATGCAATGGGAAATATGTATTATCTGGCCAGACATTGTATTTATTTATTTATTGTTTATTGTCATGTTGGTTTCCATTTAACACCCAGTGCTCAACCCAACAAGTGCCCTCAATGCCGATCACCCATTTTCCCCTCTCCCCCACTGCCCCTCAACCTTCAGTTTGTTCTCACTATTTAAGAGCCTCATGGTTTACTTCCCTCCCTCTCTGTAACAATTTTTTTCCTTTTTCCCTCCCCCATGGTCTTCTACTAAGTTTCTCCTGATACACATATGAGCGAAAACATATGGTATCTGTCTTTCTCTGCCTGATTTATTTCACTTAGCATAATACCACCAAGTTCCATCCATATTGCTACAAATTGGCCCAGACGTTTTAACTATAACCTAATCCAGAGGAAAAAATTAGATAAATCCACTTTGAGGAGTGTCTCACAGGACAATTGGTCTGAACTCTTCAAAAATATCCATGTTTTGGAAGACAAAAAAAAAAAAAAAAGAAAGAAAACAGGAGGTGAGCTATATTTTAAAGGGATTAGAGATATTGGAGATATAATAAAACCTGTGTGTGATTCCTGTTTGATACAAAGGATATTTGGGGACAATTGGAGTTATTTAGACTGTATATTAGAAAATATAATTAGTGGCAAATGTCTTTTCTGCAATTATTGTTAGAATAAATCGAAGAATGTCCTTGTTCTTAAGAAAAACCTCAAATACTGCTGGACATAGTGTTCTGATGTTTGTGACTTACTTTCAAATAGCACAGCCAACTGAAGTTGGGGGGGTAGGTGTGTGTGTGTGTGTGTGTGTGTGTGTGTGTGTGTGTGTGTGTGTAGAGGGGAAAAAGAAAAAGAATCAAATACCAGAAAATGAAAATGTTAGCCATTAGTGAGTGTAGGTAAGGAATATACATATCTTTATCATAATACCTTTGCCACTTTTCTGTGGGTTCAAAGTTTTATTAAAACTTTTAAATTTTTTAAAGATATTTATTGGGAGTAAATATATCTTCAAATCTATCTACTGGATTTTGTTTTCCTATAGTTCTCTAATGCTCTCATACCATGTGACTATCTTATGACTAAGATAAACTCAGACACAGAAGAATCTATTCATATAGACACAAAAGCTGAACAATTTTTCCATTCAACAGAAAAAGAAAACCGCCATCACTAAACTTACAGAAATTTTCTTTTAAATTTCTATTCTCCTAATGTAATGTAACCAATCACTGTTTTGTGTCAGCATCTACTAATAAGGAGAGAGAAACATCAAAGAATTTATGCCCAATTGTACTATGGAAATTTTTTATACTCTAAGAATAACAACATATCAAACATTAGTAAGATACATGAGGTATTCTTTCATGATTTCCAAGACAGGAAATTACATTATCTCCTTCTATTACATGATTAAATATCACAGGAAACATAGGAAGTATATAAACAATCCTGTGATCCCTTATCATTACCATTAACCCAAGCTGAAAAGGAACAAAAAAAAAATGACACACGTAGAAAGGGGTGGTGGCCCAACAGGCACAAAACTCATGTTACAGTGTTAGCTCTGCTGTTCAATAGCTCTACATTTTTTTTTGTAAATCGCTTCCCTTCTCTGAGTTTCAGTTTTATTCATAGCATGAGTAAACTGAACTAAATTAAGATGGTTAGAGCTGTAGTATCAGGAGCTCCTTAATCAAGAACTGGGGGAAGAAGAAATTTAAAATAATCATTTAATAGGAAATAAAACTCAGTCTGATGCAGGTATTATTCATTAGAACCCAAAAGGATACAGAGGGGAGGAAGCCAGGATACATGTAAACCTGATTAACCTGAAGAGTCAGTTGTCCCTTTAAGACTACGGTACTGCATTCTGTGAAGAGGTCACTTGGCCAGAAGGCCAGCCTTGAAGACTGTGGATGGAAGGTGGCCCCAGACCAGGGGTGGTAGATTTGGACAGCAAGGCAGCCACTGACTACCTGTAGTCTGATGTGACTTTTCTATTCAGAGTCCTAACAATCCTTATATATTTGATGTGGTTAGATTTCCTTATTACGAATTCTGGAAATAATCTTTCGCAACCAGGTATCAACAAAAATTTAAGTCTCCCACTAAGGGAAAACAAGTAAACCATGAAGAAATCAAGTCAGAAATGCCCAAACACTGTGAAATTGGGGTTTTAAATAGTTGTTTTGCCAAAACTTTGGGGGGTATGGATTTATTCAAACACAGTAAGACAATGAGTGAGTAGAATACCTGAGAAATAAACTATCTTCCTAACTCCAAATTAATTTGGCAAATTGTCAGTCTGACACCTCCGCACTATTCAAATGGTCTTTTTTTCAAGTGCACTGGCAAGTTTTCTTTCCTAAATAGGAAAGATGTATGAACATTACTGAATCTTCCTTGGATCATTGTAAGCCCTGTGGTACCTCCAAGTCATTATTTTAACACTACCACTGCATAAGACTGAGGATATGGGATGTCTTCACAATGAATTGAAATAAGGTAGGAGTCAAGAATCCCTGAAAGATGCATTTTTGGAGGGAGATAAATCTTTAAAAGGAACCATTTCTTACTCTTTGCCTCTTTCTCATGAAATCTCCGTGTGGCCAAAAAAAGAAAAAAAAGAAAAAGTTAATTGAGAATTTTATTAGTTTAGCTTCATGGGTTTATTTAATCACATTCTTCTCTTACTGGATTTTCACTTAAATCAACGTGAATCAAATTAGTATCTGTATCCCCTGTAGTAAGAATTTACTTCTTCAACAAGAGATTAAAGCAACATTTCTTTGCCCATACATTATCAAGGAAGTTCCTGAAGCCTGTAACTGACAGGTCATTTTTTAAAGTATAAGAATTTGGAAATAGAAATTCCACTCACTATTTACCTTCCTTGAATTGGTAGACATAGTGTATTAAATTCTAATTCTATATGTGGGGCATACCTAGAAGTTTAGGACCACCAAAGTGTATTATTTGCACTTGGAAATTGTACCCATCAACAGAGTTTTTGATCCACAATGGCAGGTTCTCTTAAGATGTTTATGTTTTGGGACACTATTCCTAGCATGCCTCCACCGGAGTATTTGTATACAGAGCAGGGTCAACAAACTTTGAATGACATTGACATCACGTGTAGTAATGAAAAAAATCTTTAAATGTATACACATTAACAGGTTGAGAATCAATTGTTTCTGAATTAGTATCTGACTTTGAGTCTTTTACTGAAAGATGCCTACTTACTCAAATTCTTTGTTAAAAAATGGAAACAGTGTATGAATGGGGGGGGACTGTAAAATGCAGACCACATATCCATGAGATGGTTTATTGAAGCATTACCCATTGGGATTCTGGACCAGCATTCTCAAAACAGGAAAGTAGTTCCAAATTCTTAAGATCATTCCTTGATGTGTACAAAAGAAGTTTAAACCTGTGACTTTCTTTAAAAAAAAAAAAAATCTCTATGTGCTCCTAACAGTCCTGTCAGTATTATGGTACAAATGGAGGCATGCATAAACCAAATTGCATATAACCTCACACAACAAGGTTTATCTAGCTACTGCCACTGCCAAATGACAGACAAAAAGCAACAATGAGCCCTGATACCGCACTATCCTATAGAGACCAACTGGCCCCTTAGTGGTCAGCTAGCTACAGAGGAGTCTTTCTGCCCCAGAAGGCATTTTAATTTTGACAAGAGTTATTACACATTCTAGATAGAGCTTCATAAGCACCACTACCAGAGGGCTTACAGAGCTTGTGATCCACCTTACATCCTCACCTCAGACCAAGAAACTCTTACAATGAAGGAAATAAGGCAGTGTACACATGGCCGCTGGTCCTTCCTTTTCACTACCCAGAAGCTGTTGGCCTAATAGTGTGTCGGAATGGCCTCCTGAAGGAGCTGCTGAGGCTTCAGATTAGAGACACTATCCTGCCAACAAGGGGCCCTATCCTACAGTATGCTAATACCCCAGAGGAAGAATAGATGTGTTTCAAGAGAAAGGCACAGAAACAATCCGCTTTACTATCACCACCAGTGACCCACTTGGGCAATGTGTGGCTTCCATTTCCAAAACGTTGGGCTCTGCAGATTTAGAGAGGACCCTTCCACCAGCAGATATAGCATAAGTCCCTTCACACATTTGGTATAGGTGTTATTTGGCTACCTGGTGTCAAGCGCTAGAAAAAAAAAATAAATGAATAGAAATTTTTAAAAAGGAAACAAACCGAAGGATCGTCATCCTGACAAGGTTAACTGGCCTGGTCATCAGGAGGAGGTGCAACTGCTGTGACACAGAGGGGAGAGAGGAACTTCTTTGGCACCGGGTGACTGATCTTAGTACTCCCCTTCACACGCACACAACTTTAATTTAAAAATCTCTCATCACCACAGTCACAGTCTAAGCAAAGTATGGCGAACAGGGACTGGACTCCCTCAAGAATAAAGGTCTGGGTGACCCAAAAGAAAGCCTCCCCAACCAGCAGAGGAACTAACCAAGGGTAAACGATCAAGAATGAGTCATAAAGGAATTGAGCCTCAAGCCTGCCTATAACTGCAGTAGGGGTTGCCATTTCCCCTACTAACCTCTCTCTTAAAGGTTTCGCCCCAGAACAAGGCCCACAAAAGTCCTGAAGGAGATGCTCCCCAGACTTATAGGACCAACAGATCTGAAGGCAAGAGACGGACTTTTCAAGTCTCCTTTCCCCCATTCCCCCTTCAGGACTCAAGAACTTATTTTCCCAGCTGAGTAGGGCCTTGTAAACGTGAGTCTCCCTTTCCCCATTAGCCCCTATTCAAGAACTGACTGGGGACACAAAGTCCCGTCCCAGTCCCGACAAAGGAGTCCTTGCCTCAACAAACTTCCTGCACACTCACTTCCATCTGAGTCTGTGTCCTTGAGTCAACAGTCCGCAACAATAACCTTTCCCTGAAGAAACTCTTAGGTGCCCCTGCCAGACTGAAACAAGAAAAAGTGAATCTCACTATTTTACGTAGGCCACATGTACTGTTCTGTATCCTTGCAGTATTTTTTTTATCTTCTTTAGGTCTTTCAAAACGCAAAGCAATTTTCCCCTCAAATGTATTTATATTCTAACAAAAGCTGCATTACCCAGGATTATTTTTTAAATTATCCTTGATTCCGCCAATAGAGGAACATATTTGAGATAACAGAAGAAAAACAAGAAATGGGACAAAACACGCTGATTCTGTCATAGAATATTCGGGTCTTTGTGGCAAAGAAATCCCTGCCCTATTTATTGTACATAATTGGCATGTAGCCTTAAATTGATACAATGAATCAGAAACCAAGTGACGTTTATAGTAGTAGCAGATTGTAATACCATTTGCTAGCCCTTCTCTCTTTTTTCCTCCCTGCCTTTACTATCTCTCCATCTCTGAAATATGTTTCAAGCCTAAAATCCCAGTAACTGTGCTTTTCTACTTGTCATTGTTTATCTCTAAAACCTGTTTATCACTCCAGAACTGCCAGACTCCTTTTTTTAGTTATCTGCTGACAGGAAGCACCTACTGCCTAGACCTACTACCCTGCAATGTCCAGTGTCTACCTTAATTAGATACTTGTCTTAGCCAACTATATTTCTTAATCATAACACAGAGGAGTCACAGCCTACTCTTGGGTTACACTCTAACATCCATCTGTAAGGCAAAAGTATATCATCAATACTACCCTTGAAAACCCAGTAAGAATAGTAAAAAAAAAAAAAACATATTTCAATAAATGCACCACTGTTTTTAATTCCAACATATGAACCATTCACTCTGAAGTGTTTGCTTTCATCCTTTAAAATAGCACTGAAAGAGCAGAAAAATACTAACACTTTAACAAGCATGAAGACTTGAGGCCCATTGAAGAAAAGACCGTTCTGCTCATGAGAGGAAATCACTGGTGTATTCATTGCAAAATGTAAATGCTTATTTTTCCTCACTCTTTTTTTTCTCTGTTATATCATTATATAAATTTGTATTCTTGTAAACTAAATGCACGCATACAGTATGACTCAGTGAATTTGACAGGGATGGGAACACATGAAATCAACTCACCCCAGCAGCTGTCAGATTTTCAACCTATGCAAATGCACTATTTTGCTGAAACCCTCTCTTGTTTCAGTATCTATTTCAACTCTTCAAGATTGTTTCAATTTACCTATGTCCAGCAACTAATTTCCACCCACATATGTAATTTCAGTGGAACTTCAGCCCATGGGTTCAACTTTAGCTATTCTGCATGAACATTGACCTCCAAAGAGTTTCAGACCCATTTAGCTAGTAGATTATTACACAGAAGAGATAAATAAATTCTGAATTCACAGAAATATATTAGCTCTTTACAAATCAGATCAACCCTGGCAATGAAGTGTCACCATCCCTGTCTTGATTCACTAATGTTAAAATCAATCCTGTGTCTGTGGGAAGACTTAAAACATGACAGAAATGAACATAGTTGCACTAACAGAAATCACAATATAAATAATTTAGAACAGGAGGAAAATAATTTGCAAACCATATCTTAAATACATGGGTTCTTCTAACATTTACTTATGTGACATTTAAAAAATTCTTCCCTCATTAACCTGGTCAACATGGTTTTGACAAATTATAATCAAATACATTATAGTACCATCCTTTCCTCTCAGCAATATTTTTCCCCTATCCTATTGGACATTTATAAAATTATCTCCTGGGGTCAGATATATTCCTGCCCTCCCAATTTATCAAGCTCTTTGAGTGTCTTTAGGTCATAATGGTTCAATATGTTACCAAATGAGGATGCCTGGGTGGCTCATTTGGTTGAGTGTTGGACTCTTGATTTCGGCTCAGGTCATGATCTTAGGATTATGGGATCAAGCCCCATATCTGTCTCTACGCTGAACATGGAGTCTGCTTGGGATTCTCTCTCTTCCTTCCCGTCTTCTCAACTCATGCTCATGCCCTCCCCCTCTCTCTTAAAAAAAAAAAAGACAAAAAGAAACAAAAAAAGATTTAATAAAAATTATGTTACCCAATGAAAGGACAAGTTACACAATAAACAAGTGGATATCTGAAAACATTACTGTGTTTTCCTGAATTTCATATTTGCTTCAAAGTTGCAATAAATGGAGAGATAGGAAGTAGTTTTAAAAATCAAAGCATGTCAAATTCAGGAGCTATGTAGTTCTAAAGATGCAAAATCATGTTAGATTTGTGGAAATAATAAAAGTTATTAATGACATTAAAGATTCAAAAAGAAGTATTTTTTCTATCATTTGTTTTATGGCAAGCCTCAATTCAATTTTGTCTTTTTTTTTTTTTTCAAGCAACAGTTCTAGTGATAAATCCAGCTTTAAAAGACACATGACAGATTCCATCCTGTGACATTTTGAAGTTAGCCTTGTTCTTGAACAAATTGGATATTTGAGGAGGAATGCTTGTAATTCTTATTGACCAACAGGCGACTGTGTTAAAAAAAAAAAAATCTTATACTGCTATTGCCCATTACAAAGTGCTCCCACATGTACCAACCTATCTGACCACTTGAAAACAAGTCAATCAGGATAGACATTATCTCAGTTTTGTAGCTAAGGAAATAACAGTTAAAGACTTTTGGACTTGCTGATGCTGGCAAGTTTCCAATGTGATCTCTAGGTTTTATAACATCACACTTTTGCCACAATTGGGAGTGAAGAGAACACGTTCTATTAATGTTTGAATCACTGAGGCACAGAGCAGATGGCCAGCAGCCTCATGTATGTTTGATGAATGAATGATGGATGAAATGGCCCAGTGCCTGAGTGATTGCTGGGCTGGATAGGTAAGGAATGACATGATGACTCTTTGACAGGCAGTGGATGATTTCAGCTCACTGCAGGGGCACTCAAACTCCCAAGCTCTGACCAAATTTAAGTGATTCCCAAAATTTGAACACCTAAATCTTCTATAAGCCATTTAAAAAAGCCTGCCCAATTCTACTGAGAAACTTACAAGGAGTATATCCTAAAGGTACAGGTAAAATTCAGAGGAAAAACACTTCTATGATTTGGGTGGACATAAGTCAAAAATAATCTGCCTATGAATCAACCACTTCAGTGTCTAGAATTTCTAAAACTAGGCCACTGGGTATCAATTATATTCAAAAACAATTTTTGAGGAGTAAAATAAAAATAAGCCACTTAACAACCCAACCCTAGAAATGAACTGAAATTTGACCGATTCAGATGTGTTGTTTTTGTTCATTAATAACTACACAAAATGTTTAGAAATCAGTATGATTTCTCTGTTCTCACAAGGTAGATTCAATAGTATGGATCCCATTAAAATGTTTCTAAATTTTTCTACCCATGTATTCACTACATTGTACTATGATGTGAATACTCAGTAATTCAGTAGAAATACTTTTCTCTAGTTACTGTGAATTTGAGTGAGATTTAAATTCCATCTAAGAAGGCAGAGTGGGCTGACTGCCAATTGCCTTCCTCGTGTCACATGTCACCACTCATATGGTTGTAGATCAGAAGGACACGTAATTATCCTTGCTCACTTAGATAACATGCCCTCTAATTTACTGCTGAGAACCAGGAAGGAGTGGAGAGCAGGTCTAATGGGCTAAAAATTCTCAAAAAAACAAAGCACAACTAAGGCAAATGGCCAGAAGAGTTGAGGGGGTGAAACTGCCTTTCTGTCAAAGAATAGGAGCCTTTTCTTTCTCCTAAATATCAGCCTGTTTTCCTCACAGCAGTGGAGAACATTTGGGATTAAAATCACACACATGTTAGTAGAGGAAAAATAAGCTATCATTCAAGACAATTTTTCAAACTAGTGTGAAATTAAAATGGAAACAACATCCATTATGGCAAAGACCAAATGTGTAATAATGATAATGAATACCTATCAATGCCCTCATCATCATCTACTCAGCTTGTTACTATGTACCAAAAATTCATTCAAGTACTTTGGATTCACCTTCACAAGATCTCTATGAGCCAGGTACTCTTATGAATTTTATTTCACAGATGAGAAAACCAGGATCAGGAGAGGTCTTAAGTAATTGGTCTAAGGTTACTATATCAATAACTTCAGAGATTTCTCTCACTCTCCAGACCCAGTCTTCACAAACAGGCAGAGTAGAAACATGAGTGGTCTTGAAATGAGAACGTAAGTAGCATTTGGCTAAGGGGATAGAATGGTATAGGAGTAAGCAAAGAGAACATGTATGGAATAAAGGAGAAGACAAGTCAGATTAGTGGTATAATTAGAAGACCGACATAGTCAGGGGAGTGTTTGTTGATAGGAATGCTGGGAGACCATGTGAACACAGGCTGGGGCCAATTAGTCAAAAGCTCTGAGTACTAGGCCAAAACAGGCAGTTTGAAGCCATTGACCTTTTTTTTTTTTTTTTTTTTTTTAATCAGGGAGTCCAAAGCTTGGCTAGATAATCATGTGCTTGTTTTAAGAAAAATTGTACAGGCTCACCGAAATTTAGAGCTAAAGAGAATTTGAAAGATCATTTGTTTTAACACTTTCAGACACTGAAATGTGAGCTGAGGGTCCCCACTATTTGCTTCCAGAATTAATTTAAAAAATTAAGAGAAGTGAACACTGTGTGTAGCTGAGCAAAGAATTAACCATTAGCTGCATTTTGATCGCTATCCTTTTAATCACTGTTAAGACATTTTGTTCCTAGTGAATCCATGATCCTCCAAAATAAGTCCCTACCATTTTGGCAGAGAATCTATAAATATCTACAATGAGTAAGAAGCAATTATTAAAAGTGATACCAAAAAGAAAATATCAAAGGGAAGGAAAAGGAAAGTCATGTCCCCCACCTTGACAGTCATGTACCCAAGATGCCCGGAAGGCCACTTATCCACCTCTGCTTATTGACTTTCTGTGGCTTTCAAGCTAATACCACAAAGCTTTTAGGGCAAAGAGTACAGGGATTACAGGCAAGAACACGATTTGAGTCACCTTTCCCTTCAGTGTCCTTCTCTATGTGCTTTCTGAGTAATGAGTTATATCCTCCACCTTCCCCATTCTAATTTCTGATCACAGACGTCTAGAATTTCTGGCAATATGATACAGCAATAGGCACTTATACAGCCTGCCAAAAACAGCTCCAGAAGGGCTGTGCTCCACATTTGGGAACTGATTTTTGGTTTGTTTCATCTACATTTTGACTTTTAGGCTAGGGAGCAAACGCATCCTTGAATGCACAGCTAAATCCTCCTATCCTCTGGAAAGACTTCTCCTCCTGCAAGATTCCTTCAAACCCAGAAATTTTATTTCTAAAAAAGACCCAAAGTGGGAAAACCATGTTTGACAAGTTCAAGTTTTCCTAAATAGTTCAGAAAAAAGTAAACAACAAAAAAATGACATTGAATACATGTATTCACATATGTGAGACCAATAGATAATAGATATAAATATTAATTATGAAGGCTATCCAATTTTAAGACAAAATGGACTATTGTTAATGTTTCCCTTTGCTATATTCCTCTTCAAGAATCACCTTCTTCAGACTTTTAACAAGTATTGCAAAACTCTTAGGATCGCTTAAGGTATGTTCCCCAGACTTCTACTTTTTGCTTCTTTTCAAAAGCATTTGAACCAATGCTTACTGGTTTTCAGTTAATAATACTGTAATGCATATTTGGAAGTAGCCAAGAGTACATCTCAAAGTTCTCATCACAAGAAGACAAATATGTAAGTATGTGGTGATAGATGTTTAAAACTAGGGGCTCAGTCAGTTAAGGGTCTGGCTCTGGGTTTTGGTTCAGGTCATGAAATTGCAGCTTCCTAGGTTTAAGCCCCATATTGGGCTCTGTACTGATTGTGTGGAGCCTGCTTATGATTCTCTCTCCCCCTCTTTCTTTGCCCCTCCACCATGTGTGTGGTCTCTGTCACTCTCAAAATAAATAAACTTTTAAAAAAGTGGGGTGTGTGGGTGGCTCAGTTGGTTAAGCGTCTGACTTCAGCTCAGGTCATAATCTCCCAGTCCATGGGTTTGAGCCCTGTATCAGGCTCTGTGCTGACAGCTCAGGATCTGGAGCCTGCTTTGGATTCTGTGTCTCTCTCTCTCTTCGCTCCTCCCCCATTCTTTCTCTTCCTTTCTCTCGAAAGAAAACTTTTTAAAAAATTTCATAAAAAATAAAATTAGAGTTTTTGTGGTATCATTTCATGATATACACAAATATTAAATTATTATCTGGTATACTTGCCCTTAATGTTAAGTATCAGTTATATTTCAAGTAGTCTTTCTCATGAGCATTTTCTCCTGTTTTGGTTCACATATATATGCCAAAAAAAAAAATGTTGCTGCCAACGCTATTTGATTTCTTCATCAATTAGCTTGGTGCCTCACATTATGTTTTGCTGAAATATATCCATACATGGAATAGGTAGGCATTCTCTGCAGATAATGCTCTCCCCATAAAGCTAGTTTCTAAGGACAAAGGATGGTTGTTCTATGTTGTGTTCCCATCCTCTCAGTTAAATACAGCTTATGTAAACCTGAGACTGATTTATTTAAAAAAAAAAAAAAGATTAGAGAATAATTATTACAGTCAACTTCACCCCTCCACCCTCATCCCTTGTCATTTAACTTTTACCTTCCTTTTAGTTCAAATCTATCAGTGTTGAACATGTATTTACAACTATTTAAATTTTTTAAATTTATTTTTTAGAGAGAGAGCATGCACTAGCAGGAACAGGGAAGAGAGAGGGAGACACAGAATCCAAAGCAGGCTCCAGGCTCTGAGCTGTGAGCATAGAGCCTGATGTGGGGCTTGAACTCATAAACCCTTGATATCATGACCTGAGTTGTATGCTTAACTGACTGAGCCACCCAGCAACCCCTGAACATGCATTTGTGTCTCATTGTTTACCATTTATTTTTGGTGCTTCATATAAACTCATTTTGTTTTTTTCAGTATTGATCTCAGGATCTCTCTCCCCACAAATAAAATTTCTCACAGCATTAAGTAAGGGCTACCTTGACTTAGTGACTTTTTTGAGTGTGTTTCATTTATTTATTTTGAGAGAGACACACACAGTGTGAGCAGGGGAGGGTGAGAAGAGAGGGAGACACAGAATCCGAAAGACAGGCCCCAGGCTCTGAGCTAGCTGTCAGCATAGAGCCTGACGCAGGGTTTGAACCCATGAACCGTGAGATCATGCCCTGAGCGGAAGTCGGATACTTAACTGACTGAGCCATCCAGGTGCCCCCCCTTGACTTAGTGACTTTTTGCACATGGTTTCTTAATTCTCACAAAAACTGTTTTAAAAAGACCTTACATCATGTAATTCAATATGGCCAACAATGCAGCAATCTGTTCACAGCCTTTGATCAATTCTAGCCTTGGAAATCTATCCCAAGAACCAACAGACATGTGGTATTTTTAGGCATTAAGTATTAATAATACCAACTTTTAAAAGGACCACAATGTCTAGTAATTGACTGGTTGGGTAAGTTATAATATATCTGTATGATGTAATAATGCATGCAATGCTCATTACAATATCAAAAATCAAAGTAAAGATGTAAAACTATGCACATCATGATGTCAATTTGGATATATTTGTATGTGGATATGTACACCCAAGGGCTACAATGTGTGTCACAAAATAATGGGCTTATACACATTTCTTGTTTTTATCATTGTCCCTTTTCCCTTTATGTGAGATATATGTATACCTATGTTTACACATACTTATGTAGATACACATATATGTGTCTATGTGTAGGTGAATATTTACACATATGTATATAATATGTACCAGAGTACTCACCAAAATTTTACTTTTAAAACAAGAAAAATAGAACTTATGTTACTATTTACAGTAACTCAGCAATTCCACTCCGAGGTATGTGTATAAGAGAAATAAACACATATCTCCACACAAAACGTATACACAAATAGCTGTAGCAACAGTATTCATAATGGCCAAAAGGTGGAAATAAAGCACATTTCCACCTGACAAATGAATAAACAATATGTGGTATCTATACAATGGAGTATTTTCGGGCTACAAAAAGGAATGGAGTGCTGACACATGCCACAACACGGATGGCATTTTCACAGATGTATTGTCACGGATGTATTTTCAAAAATACATCAAGTGAAAGGAGTCACCCATCACAAACACCATATAGTATTCTATTTATATTAAATATCAAGAATATGCTTATCTATAGATACAGGAAGTGTATTACTGGCTGCTGAGGACTAGGGGGAATAGAGGCTGAGGGGTGATAGATATGGGTTTTTTTTTGAGGTGACAAAAACTAAAATTGATGGTAGTGACAGATGCCTGTGTCAGCTAATACACTAAAAATTACTGTATTGTACATTTTAAATGAGTGGCTTGTATGGTGTGTGAATTATTTTTCAAAACAGTTTTAAAAAATAAAGAGCAATAGTACTTGCACTACTAACAGTGTTGTTTCCTTGGGTTACTTTTATCTGCCTTTGGCAGAGTATTTTCAAACAAAAAAATCACAAGACCAGTACTTAATTGACACCTAAGAAGTACAACTGCTTAATTTAGGAGAACTATGGAATACAGCAAATATCAATGCAGAGGCTGCAGGCTGGTCTGGTGTGTATTCTGTACGTACATACAAACTGAGCATGTTTATTTTAGCAGCACTTGCCTGTAGAAGTTTAGATCCTTTTCCCCTCACAAATATGTATGTAGTCTGAGCCAATGGTATTCCACAGTGTCATTTAAAGCTAAATAGTCCAACCTTTGAGCAACACGTTGGCAACATTAGGAGTGGTTTCCAACATCATTTCCGGTGTGAGCTTCCAAGAAGAAGTAGATGTTACCATCATGAAACATCCAAATCATGAAGTGAGAAAATCTTCCTTAGACAAAAGGGAGAAAACTGGTTTCTCTCTCTAGCATCCAGGAAGTATGCTTCTAGGTATTCATGGTATAAGATGGCAGATATTACTCACTGATGAAGCTGGAATGATCCAGACCAATAAGCAGCCTGCCAGGAGCTAGGCAAAAACTCTGGGGCTGGGTTTCTATCTGAGCACTAAGAGAAACTAGGGGTAACAGCAGTGAAATACACTTCCCCTACTTGGATCTAGTTATCTAAAATCATTCACTAAAATTTTATGACACACCACAACCTTAACAAATGTGAGATTTGGAGAAATTAAAGGACTTGTGTTCATCCAGTGAGTGAATTGACCAAAAAAAGTATAACCCAGAAAAGTCCTTGGGGACAGTAAAGGTGACCAGAAAATTCTAGACATTTGCAGCAAAAATAGGACACAAAACAATAAAATGTTTCCCAAATATAATCAAAGAGTATATTTGCAGTATATATTCTGTACATATATTTTGGGAATTACCAGAAATTTGTTGGATATAGGACTAAACTTCCTCCTGTGACCCAAAGGAAAATTTCTGAACCATAAAGAAATTATTTTGTGGGGAGCAGCAAAGATCTCAGCTGCTTGGCCATTTGCTAGCCAGGTATGTCACTCCCTGAGGGGAGCTGCAAAAATAGGCAGGGGAGTACCGCTCCCGGTCAGGAGAAGCCAGAAGATCAAAGATCAACCGCCTGCAGGCAGGGTGGTATCAGCCCCTCGGGCGCTGTGCTAGAACACTCTAGCCTGGTTCCCCTTTTACTCCAGCCTTAATCCCTTAACCCTGTTTCCTAGCAACCGACCTAGGTCAGCTGCCTTGTTCTCCCGCCTTGAAACCTTTATAAGATACAGTTTTCTGAATAAAGCTCTCTCTCTTTCTTGCCTGATCGGAAACCATGAGTTGTGTCTTTACTCTCTGTGCATCCCCTTTCCTGCCCTTTCTCTCCCTCCCTCAGGAGAAGAACCCACGAGGACTCTCCATCCTGCCGGTCAGGGTGGACGAGTGCGCCAGGACCTGGATTCGGTTAGGACAGTATTTAAAAGCAGTGATCAAATATTAAACCTGTGTTCTGTGTTGTAACACGGAAACAAATTTCCTTTACCTAGAAAAAAAACCTACACAAATAAAATACTAATTATGATTACATGTTAGTTGTAGAGTAATATTTCCCCTTTTCTTATTCATACTTTGTGCTTTCCAAGTTTTCCAGTATGAATTTCTATATAAGTATATATTGTTCTTATCATTATAAAATAGCATTTTTTAAAAAAATTTTATATAAGTTTACAACATATGTTGATTTTATATATATGTGTGTGTATATATATATATAATGAAATGATTACTACAGTCAAGCCATTTAGCATTTTCATCTCCTCATGAAGTTACAATTCTTGAGAAGTGCAGCATAATAAAAACACCTGAAATCTACTCTCTCAGCAAACTATACAATACACTGTAAATAACTATAGTCACTTGCTATATATGACATTTCTAGACCCATTAATTCTACCTAACTGCAACTTCAAACCCTTTGAACATCTCCCCATTTCACCTACCTCTTTGCCCCTCTTTACCACCATTCTACTCTCTGCCTTTCTGTATTTAACTTTGTTAGATTTCACCAATAATTGAGATTATGCAGTGTTTTTCCAAATCCTGTATTATTTCACTTAGCACAGTGTTTTAAGTTTCATTCATATTGTTGCAAATGGCAACATCTTTTCTAAGACTGAATAGTATTCTAGTCACCCATTCATCCATCAATAGACACCTAGATTGTTTCCCCATCTTGGCTATTGTGAATTATACTACAATAAATATAGATGTACATGTATCTATTTGAGGTGCTGATTTTATTTCCTGTGGGTATGTACCCAGAAGAGAGATTGCTGGATCATATGGTAGTTATATTTTTAGTTTTTTGAGACACTTCACACTGTTCTCCATATGGCTGTACCAGTTTACATTCCTACCAACAAGGCACAGGGTGCCCTTTCTCCACACCTTCACCAACACTTCTTATGTTTTTGATAGACTCCTAACAAGTATAATGTTATACTTAGAAGCCATATACTTATGTTATATATTATATGCTTATAGATATTAAATTTGAACATGTATTTCCAAGGTTAGAGAATAAATAAAACACCTCATTTGAATGTTGGAAAGATTTAGCATTTAGAAGATTCATGTTTATACTGAGAATAAATCTGTCCCAGGTCTAAATCTGTCATCTGTAGTTTATCTCCAACTAGTCATTAAGCCCTACTATATCTGGAAACAATATATCCTTCCGGGATCTGCTCTACTTAAAACAAATACTTCATTTCTTTCAGATGCTCCCCAGAGGATAGGGGATAGAGTTCCTTTATTCAGAAGTGGTACTAAAATTATTTAACATATCAAAGGTACTAACCTATCAACACCAGGAGCCAATTAATCAGAAAATATTCAGATCAATCAGAACACATTCCAAACAATCAGAATGGACAGAGCTAAGCGCTCTAACATGGTCCTGGAAGCCCTTCTATGCCAGGTATAACTTTATCAGTAGTTAAATCCAGAGATTCACAGAAGGGACAGGAGGCTTGAAGCAGCAGCTAATAACCCACGTGTATGAAAGCCATCTGAGTATTTTAACGTGGATAGCCATAACAATGTACTGGCTGATCATCAGTCCTACCTTCACTTTTCTTCCTTCTTATGTCATCCAGGGTATTGGTTCCTTTTTAAATATTCCAACAACAGAGTTATGACTAAAGTGATAGCTGACCCTGCCAAAAGGAGAAAGCTGCAGCCTAAGTGGATGTTAAGGAAGATGGCAATGAGAATACCCTGACTAACCTTTACAGCCCTTGAAAATTTCAGACTTGAGACATCCAGTGTCTTTGAAGGTGGGAGGTGAGGGAGGCATGCTGTTGAAAATGAGGAATTATTTGGCAGTCTGTGCAAAAGCAATTGGGCTCCATGTCTTCTTCCCTGACCCCATGCAACCCAACAATTTATCCTTTCTACAGTCCCTCCAAGGAGAGGATTTATTTCTTCTCTAGAGAAATAGAGTCCAAGAATCTCAGAATCCAGATCAGTGGGGCACAGTAAGCACTGTGATAAGGTATCATACTAGACACAGGAAGATTTAGGTAAAGTACTAGATCTAATGCTCCCACCCATATCCAAATTCTGAAATATTCAGAGACAATCCTTTGGTTTGTCTCTGGAGAAAAATGTTGGCAGGAATATAAAATGCTACAACTGCTTTGTGCAATCATTAGACCATTGCTTTAAAAATAAAATATACACTTATTTGATCCATCCATTCTACATATAGAGAGAGCAACTGTGGCCCATTTATATAATGAACTCAGAAACCATAAGAAGTATTGATACATGCAACAACCTTGATGACTATTAATAATTACATTGGGTGGAAAAAATATACACAAAATGGAGTATATTCTGTGCTCACATATACTAAAATTAGAACAAAAAAAGGAGTACATCCTATATGTATGTGAGTGGGGAACTCAGGAGAGTGGAAGCTGAGGAGGGGCATGAATAAACTTTGGACAATGTTAAGTATGTTCACTATCTTGGTTATGGTGTTGTCCTAAATGCGTATATATTTAAAACATTAAATCATACATTTTATATACACACATTTAACATACATTTTAAGTACACACAGTATTGTCTATCAGTTGTAACTCAAAGACTATAACTAAGAAAATAAACACATGAGTGAAAACATAGGCATCATTCTAGACCTTCAAATCTTTAAAATTTAGATAATTTTTAAAAATTAATATTTATTTTTTAGAGAGAGACAGAGCATGAGCAGTAGAGAGACAGAGAGAGAGAGAGAGAGGGAGACACAGAATCCTGAGCATGCTCCAGGCTCTGAGATGTCAGCACAGAACCCAATGTGTGGCTCAAACTCACAAAATGTGAGATCATGACCTGAGCAGAAGTTAGATACTTAACCAACTGAGCCATGCAGGTGCCCCTTGGATGATCATTTTTAATTATCATAGACCTAGATTGTCCTCTTTAAATTACTAGTAAATGAGATGATGATCCTTAGGTCACTGGCATTGTTTTCTTAATTTAATTATTACAGGAATATTATTCATTATTTATGCTTTTGCTGTAATGTAAGCCTTTCTCAACAATGGACACCAGTATCCAATAACAAACTGTGAGTTTTTAATGTAATTAAAAGAATAAGCTTTGGGAAATCAAAATAAAAAATTTACAAGTACAGAAATGATAATTTTGCCCTTATTATGTAGATAAGTTCAGAGCATAATTATTATGTCCAAAAGTATTTACCTTCATTTAAATACTTTGATTTCTTTTATGAAGACGGAATCTAAATTTGATGGATTTATTTTGTGTCTGGTTTAAACACAGGTGTGTAATATTTGATATACTAGTTAATCATTTCTGCTGGAGGCTGTGAAGATAATTTTAATACATTCATTTGGAAAATGTTGAAAACATCCCTGTGGATGCAGCATAATTCAGTTCCTTTACTACTTTATCAATTTCATTTTGAATAATTTATCATTGTTTGGATTTTATATCATCTTAACCACATGTCTGGTGTGCTTCTATTTTTACATTACTCAGGCTTCTTTTATACCTATACATATATTATATAAATACAATGTAACTTAACCTGGAGTTTAGTGCTGGTTGCATCTTGAAGCATCAATGCCCAGACCTAACTTGCAGAGACCCTGATTTAATTGTCTCAGGCAAGGCCCTGGTATAAACACCTATCTATTTTTAAAAACACCCCAGATGATTCTAATGTGTAGCCAGTGCTAAGACCTACAGATTTAACATCCTTCATCTATCAGTGTTTCTCAAACTTGTTTGAATATAACAACATTCATACAAGGTATTTTTTAAAAGACACTGCAAAAGCACTGTCTATGCTGTGCTAGAATAAAAATGCTAGCCACAGACTAGAAGAAAATTTTTGCAAAACACACAACTAATTGAGAATTTTTACCCAAAGTACGCAAAGAACTCTTAAAACTCAACAATAAGAAAAATAACCTAGGTAAAAAATGGGCCAAAGACCGTAACAGATGCCTAACCCAATAAGATATACAAATGGTAAATAAGCATATGAAAAGATGTTCCGTACCAGTATGGAACAGTGAAGTGCAGCTTTAAAAAGCTTAAAACAATGAGATACAACCACACACCTATTAGAACAGCCAACATCTAGAACTCTATTGACATCAAATGTTTGTGAGGATGTAGAGCAATAGGGACTCTCATTGCTGGTGGGCCTGCAAAGTTGGCTCAGACATTTAGCAAGACAGTTTGGTGGTTTCTTACAAAACTGAACATTACACTTAGCATATGATACAATTGTCACACTTCTTTGTATTTACCCAGAGGAGTTGAAAACTTACATCCACACAAAAACCTGCACACAGTTTTTCTGAGTTTTAGTCATAATTGCCAAAATTTGGAAGCAATCAAGATGATCTTCAGTAAGTAAATGAATAAACTGGCACATCAAGATGATGGAATCTTATTCAGTGTTAAAAATAAATGAGTTATCAAGCCAGGAAAAGACATGGAGGAACCTTGAAAGCTTATTACTAAGTGAATCTGAAAAGGCTATATAGTGTATGATTCCACTCAAATGACATTCCAGAAAAAGAAAAACTATGGCAACAGTAAAAAGTGCTATGGTTGCCAAGAGTTATAGGGGAGGGAGAGATAAATAGGCAGATGCAGAGCGCAGAGGATTTGTAGGGCAGTGAAATTCTTCTGTATGTCACTATAGCAATAGATACATGTCATTGTATGTTTTTCCAAACCTGTACAAACACATGACTACGTGTGAACTGTAATGTCAACTATGGGCTTTGAGTGGTGACAAAGTAGTAATATAAATTCATTAGCTGTTAACAAATGCACTACAATGGGAAATGTCAATAATGAGGAAGGCTATACGAATACCAGGCTTTTGGGTATATGGGAACTCCCTAAACCTTCCACTCAGTTTGCTATGAATCCAAAACTCCTCTAAAACAATAAAGTTTATTGAAAAAAAACTTAATTCCCAAATTCCAAAACCTCAAGCCAGACCTCAAGAATCTGAAGCTCCAGCAAAGGAAGAAGGATCAAGAGGCTCAAAATGAGAAACATTATTTTATAAGACTCCAAAACATTGTAATGAATCTCAGCAACTATGAGAAATAGGGGCAGGGGAGTAAATAAACATGCATCGGGGCCTTTCGACTGCCTAACTCATCATCCCCACATCCATCGCCTCACACAGTTCATAATTTTACTTGCTAAATATCTTCAAAATACTTCTACTCATTTCCATCACTCCTCATTGCCACTTTAGTCCAACCTCTTAACAGAGAGCCCCAGTGCTACTGTGACAGCCTCCCATGGGTGTTTTGGCTTCCACTCTTGCCTTCCTCCAACTTATTTCCCCATTAGAGCCAAAAGTAATGTTTGAAACATCAATCTGATTATGTTGCTCAGGTCTCACAATATTTCCAATAGCTTCCAGGATCAACACAAACCTTTAACATAGCCTCAAAAACCTTTTGTGGCCTGACTTCCACCTTCTTTTCCAGCCTCACTTTAGGCTTATACTCTCCTTCACCCCCCTTCACCTTTGGCCACGAATAGCTTTCTTTCAATATTTCCATATTGGGTAAGGGCCCTCTTGCCACAGGCCATTTACGGAAGCTGAGCCCTCTGCCTGGAATGCACTCTGACATCATTTAGTTCATCCTGGGCATCTGTCAGACAGCCAGGTCCTAGCAGTTCCTTAAGCTAGGGCCCACCTCTCAACTTCCAGCTTTCTTAGTTCACAGCTTCACCGCTCCTTCCTAGAATTTACCACAACTGTAACATCACATTTACATGTTAATTTTATTGTTTTTCCCATCTCCCCAACACCCATTTGACAATGAACTCAATGGGAATGAGAAAGTAGTTCTGCTCTCCAAGACCAGACTGACTGGGTTCAAACTTTACCATATTGATTGGATGACTTTAAGCAAGTTCTATTTCCTTTCATGCCTCAGCTTTCTCATCTGTAAAACAAGGCCCATACTAATACCTACATCGATGAGTTGGTTTTATTATTAAATTTACACTCAAAAAGCACCTGGGAAGCACCTGGGTGGCTCAGTCAAGTTAATCAACCAAATTTTTATTTCATCTCAGGTCATTATCTCACAGTTCTCACGAGTTTGAGGTTCATGTCATGCTCTGGGCTGACAGTGTGGATCCTGCTTGGGATTCTCTATCTCCCTCTTTCTCTGCCCCTACTCTGTGCTTGCACACACTCTCTCTCAGTCAAAAAATAAACCACCACAAAAATTATATTTAAATTTACATTTAGAATGCTTAGTAATAGGGCTTATTGTTTTCACATTATTTTGTACATGTCTTAGCACAATGCCCAGATGTAGTAGACAGAATAGTGACCCTTAATCTCAGGCACCTGTGAAAGTTAGTTTACAGAAGGCACAACAGGCAGAAAGGAATTCTGATATGATTAAGTTCCAGACTTTCAGATGGAAAGATTATTTTGCATTATGTAGGTGGGCCCAATCTAATCACATTCCTCATTAAAAGCAGAGGAATAAATCAGTGAAATCACATGAAGGTAGGAGGAGAGATTTGAAATGTGAGGACTCAGCCTGTCATTTCTGCCTTTGGAGATGGAGGAAGAGGACTATAAATGAAGGAATACAGGTGGCATCTAACAGCTGAGGACAGCCTCCAGATGATACCCAGCAGAGAAATGATATCTCAGTCCTATACCTGCTGATAACTGAATTCTAAAAACAACTGAAATGAGCAGAGAACTGTGTCTCTCCTCGAACTTCTGGAGAGGAACACAGGCTGCTGATACCGGGATTTTAGCTAAAAGACCATCCCAGGCTCCTGAGATACAAAACTGTAAGTTAATGTTTCTTCTGTTTGAAGCCACTAAATTTGTGATCATTTGTTATGACAGCAATAGGAAACTAATACCTAGGCACACAGTAGATAATATTTTAAAAAATTCCTACTGGAATTTTGCTGGTGCTGAAATACTGGACGTGTATTATGTTTTACTATTATTTCACTTAATTATCACAGATATTATGTGAATTTGATGTTAATTTCCCCCAGTTTGAGACGAGATAACTATGGCTAAAAGTACTTTGTCAAAAGTTTTCCAGTCTTGGTCCTGACTTGTCGGACTCTGCAACTAAAATTTTCCTCTACTACACTGCAACTCTACTCACCAAAAATATCAAGTCATATACCACATATGAGTTTGCAAATCACTTTGTATTTACGTTTCCTAAGTGCATCTCCTTGTAATTCTAGTATCTTTGAGCTTTGCAGAATGAAGGCAAATAGTTTTTTTTCAAGTTTTTATTTATGGAGCACTTGGATGGCTTCATCAGTTAAGCGTCTGACTCCAGCTCAGGTCATGGTATTAGTTTGTGACTTTGAGTCCCATGTCAGGATCTGTGCTGACAGCTCAGAGCCTGCAGCCTGTTTCCAATCCTGTGTCTCGCCCTCTCTCTGCCCCTCCCTCACTTATACTCTGTCTCTCAGAAACACATAAACATTAAAAAAAATAAATTTCAGTTAACATGCAACATAATATTAATTTTAGGTTTATCCTATAGTGATTCAAGAGTTCCATAGGACACTCAGTGCTCATACCAAGTGCATTCCTTAATATGTATCACCTATTTAACCCAGCCTCCAAAACAACTCTATTCTGGTAACCATCAGTTTGTTCTTTATAGTTAAGAGTCTGTTTCTTGGGGTGCCCCTCTCTCTTTGTTCCCTTTACACATTTCTTAAATTCTTCATGAGTTAAACCATAATGTATTTGTATTTCTCTGATTTATTTTGCTTAGCATAATACTCCAGCTCCATCCATGTCAATGCAAATGGCAAGATTTTGTTCTTTTTATGGCTAATACTCCATTTTATGCATATACCACATTTTTTTGTTTCAAGACTTTATTTAAAGTCTAGTTACTTAACCTATATGGTAAAATTGGGTTCAGGTGCAGAATGTAGTAAATCATCACTTGCCTTTAACACCCAGTGCTCAAACCAACTTTCCCTCCTTAATACCCATCACCCATTTACCCCATCCCCTGCCTACCTCCCTCTATCAAGCCTCAGTTTGTTCTCTATAGTTAGGAGTCTTTTATGGTTTACTCCCAACTCTTTTTTTCCCTCCCCCTATGTTCATCTGTTTTGTTTCTTAAATTCCACATGTGAATTAAATAATATGGTATTTGTCCTTCTCTGACAGGCTTATTTCATTTAGCATAATACACTCTAGCTCTATTCACATTGTTGCAAATGTTAGGATATCACTCTTTTTGATGGCTGAGTAACACTACATTGTGTATATATGCCACTTCTTCATTAGCCATTCAAGAGTTGATAGACATTTGGACTCTTTCAATAGTTTGGCTATTGTTGATAATGCTGTCAACATTAGGATTCATCTGCCCCTTCAGCATTTTTCTATTTGCTGGGGAAATACCTAGTAGTGCAACTACTGGGTCATATAGCTCTATTTTTCACTTTCTGAGACACATCCATACTGTACATCAGAATGACTGTACCTATTTCTCCGCATTTTGGCCAACAACTGTTGTTTCCTGTGTTGTTAATTTTAGCCATTCTGACAGGTTTGAGGTGGTATCTCATTTTGGTTTTGATTTGTATTCCCTGATGATGAGAGATTTTGAGAATCGTTTCATGTGTCTGTTGGCCATCTGGATATCTTCTTTGGAGAAGTGTCTGTTCATGTCTTCAATCTATTTCTTAACTGGATTATTTGTTTTTTGGTAATTTGGTAATTTCTTTAGACATTTTGAACACTAACCCTTTACCACATATGTCATTTGCAAGTAGCTTTTCCCATTCCATAGGTTGTCTTTTAGTTCTGTTGATTGTTTCCTTCACTGTGCAGCAATTTCTTATCTCAAAGAAGTCCCAATAGTTCATGTTTGCTTATATTTCCCTTGCCTTCAGCAATGTATCTATCAAGAAGTTGCTATGGTCAAGATCAAAGGGGTTACGGCCTGTGTTCTCCTCTAGGATTTTGATGGTTTTCTCACATTTAAGTGTTTCACCCATTTACAATTTATTTTTGTGTGTGCTTTAAGAAAGTGGTCCAGTTTTATTCTTCTGCATGTTAAAAATCTTGTTTCCTCAGCACTTTGTTGAAGAGACTTTTTTCCCCCACTAGATATTCATCCCTGCTATGTCAAATATGACCTGACCACATAGTTGTGGGTCCCTTTCTGTTTTTCTCTTCTCTTCCATTGATCTCTGTGTCTGTTTTTGTGCTAGTACCATACTGTCTTGATGTACCAGAGCTTTATGACATAGCTTGACTTCCAGAATTGTGATGTCTCCAGCTTTTTTCTTTTTTGGGATTACTTTAGCTATGCAGCATCTTTTGTGGTTCCATGCAAATTTTAGGATTGTTTATTCTAGCTCTATAAAAAATTCTAGTGGTAGTTTGATAGGGATTGCATTAAATGTGTAGATTGCTTTGGGTATATAGATATTTCCACAGTATTTGTTCTTCCAAGTGTGATATGGAATGGTTTTAGATTTCTTCGTGTCCTCTTCAATTTCTTTCACAGTATTCTATAGTTTTCAGTGTACAGATCTTTTTACTTGTTTGGCTAGGTTTACTCCTAAGTATCTTATGGTTTTTGGTGCAGTCATAAATGGGATCAATTTCTTAATTTCTCTTTCTGCTGCTTCATTATTGGTGTAGAAAAGTGCAATAAATCTCAACACATTGATTTTATATCTTGCAACTTTGCTGAATTTATAAATCGGTTAGAATATCTTTTTGGTGGACTCTTCTGGGTTTTCCACATGGAGTATCATGCCATCCACAAATAGTGAAAGCTTCACTTCTTCCAGCTGATTTGAATGCCTCTTATTTTTTGTTGTTGTTGTTGCTGTCGTCTGACTGCTGAGGCTAGGACTTCCAATGATTCATTAAGTAACAATGGCTAGAGTGGATATCCCTGTCTTGCTCTTGACTGTAAAGGAAAAGCTTAGTTTTACTTCACTAAGAGTGATACTAGTTATGGGTCTTCACATATGACCTTTATGATGAAGTATGCTCCATCTATCCCTACTTTTTAAGGTATGTTTTTTTTTTTTTTTTTTTTTTTTTTTTGCACCAAGAATGAATGCTGTATTTTGTCAAATGCTTTTGCTGCATCTACTGAGAGGATCATGTTGGCTGTTATTATTTCTTTTATTGATGTATATGTCACATTGATTGATTTGTGAATATTGAACCACTCCTGCAGCCCAGAAATAAGTCCCACTGGATTGTGGCAAATGACTCTTTTAATGTATTGTTGGATTTGATTTGCTACTATCTTGAGAATTTTTGCATCCAGGTTCATCATGGATATTGCTCTGTTATTCTCCTTTTCAGTGGATTCTTTGGTTTTGAAATCAGGGTAATGCTGGTTGCATAGGATGTGTTGGTAAGTTTTCCTTCTGTTTTCTTTCTTTGGAACAGTTAGAGAAAAATAGATGTTAATTCTTCCTTAGATGTCTGGTAGAACCCGCCCTGGGAAGCCATCTGGTGCTAGAGATATTTTTCTGGAGGAGAGATTTTTGATTACTGATTCAATTTCTTTGCTGGTTATGGGCTTTTTCTGCCTATTTAAGTTTTGGTAGTTACTGTTTCTAGGAATTTGTCCATTTCTTCCAGATTGCCCAGTTTGTTGGAATATAATGTTTCATAATATTCTCATATAGCTATTTGTGTTTCTGGGGGATTTGTTGTGATATCTCCTCTTTCATGATTTTATTTGAGTCCTTTCTCTTATTTTTGATACATCTGGCTAGGGAGTTTAAAGTGTTATTAATTCTTTCAAAGAACCAGCTCTTAGTTTCATTGATCTGGTCTACTAGTTATTTTTGTTACTGCATCATTTATTTCTGCTCTATTATTTCTCTTCTTCTGCTGGCTTTAGGCTTTATTTCCTGTTTTTCTTCTGGCTCCTTTCAGTGTAAGATTAGGAGGTCTATTTGAGACATTCCTTACTTCTTGAGAAAGACCTATTTCACAACTCACTTCCCCCTAGTACCACCTTTGCTGTATCCCCAAAATTTTGGGCTGTTGGGTTTTCATTTTATTTCATGTATTTTTTAATTTCTTCTTTAATTTCCTGGTTAACCCATTCATTTTTAGTAGGATGTTCTTTAACATCCATCTATTTGTGGTCTTTCCAAATTTTTTCTTGTGGTTGACTTCAAGTTTCATAGCGTTGTGGACTCATGGTATGATCTTAGTCTTTTTGTACTTGTTGAGGGCTGACTTGTCACCTAGTATGTGATCTATGCTGGAGAATATTCCATGTGCACTTAAAAATGAGTATTGTGCTGCTTTAGGATGAAATGTTCTGAATATATTTGTTAAATTCATCTGGTCCAGTATGTCATTCAAAGCCATTGTTTCATTGTTGAATTTCTGCTTAGATCATCTGTCCATTGCTCTAAATGGGATGTTAAAGTACCTTGTTATTGTTCATATTACCAATGAGTTTATTTATGTTTCTTACTTATTAACTTATATATTAGGATATTCTCCAGTGTGGGGGCATAAATAGTAATAATTATTAGATCTTATTGTTGTATAGACCCTTCTGGCATGATATAGTGCCCTTCTGCATCTCTTATGACAGTGTTTGGTTTAAAATCCAGATTGTCTGATAAACGTATGGCTACTCTGGCATTCTTTTGACATCCATTTGTATGACAGATGGTCTTCCATCCCCTCACTTTCAATCTGAAAGTGGCTCTAGGTCTAAAATTAGTCTCATGTAGACACCATACAGAGGGGTTTTCTCTTTATTCATTCTGATACTTTATATCTTTTGATTGTCATACTCAATCCATTTACATTCAGAGTGAATATTGATAGATAGGATTTTAGTGCCACTGTATTAAACTCATTGTTTCTGGAGATTTTCTCTGTTCCTTTCTAGTCTTTGTTGCCAGTCTTAGTCTTTCTTTGTCAAAGAATTGCCTATAATGTTTCTTGCCGGTTCGGTGGTCATGAACTCATTTAGTTTTTGTTTTTCTGGGAAACTCTGTCTTCTACTCTGAATGACAGCCTTGTTGGATCAAATTTTGTTGGCTGCATATTTTTGCCCTTCAGCATGTTGAATACATCCTGCCACTCCCTTCTGGCCTGCCAAGTTTCTGTGGACAGATCTGCCATTAACCAGATTTGTCTTCTGTTGTGTATTAGAGATACTTTTCCTTTGTTGCTTTCAGGATTTTTTCCGTATCTCCATATTTTGCAACTTTTACTATATTATGTCGTGTTTTGAATTTGAATTCATTTATCTGTGCCTCCTGGATTTAGATATCTGTTTCCTTCTCCAGATTGGGGAAGTTTTTAGCTATAATTTGCTCAAACAAACCTTCTGCCCCTTTTCCTTTCTCTTCTTCTTCTGGGGTTCCTATGATACAAGTGTTAGCATGCTTTATGGAGTTGTTGCATCCCATAATACATTTTTAATCCAATACTTCTCTTTCCCTCTTCAGCTTCGTTATTTTCCATATTTTTTCTTCTAGATCACAGATTTGTTCCTCTGTTTTGTCTATCCTTGTCATTAAATTCAGTCAGTTTTGCAACTTGGTTTTAGTGTTTTTTATTTCAGCCTGACTAGTGTCTGGTAGTGTCTCTGCAGAAAGATATTCCCTCATGTCTTCTATGCTCTTTTCAATCCATATGATTGTTATTTTAAATACCAGTGCAGACATATTCTTATGTGTGTTTTGATTAAATCCCTGGCTGTGACCACTTTTGTTCTTTCTTTCCTGGTGAATTCCTCTGTCTTTTCATTTTGTTCAGCCACTTTTTGTGTGTGCATTAGGAAAGCCTGTCCTATTTCCTGCTCCTGAGAGTAATGGCTTAATTAAGAAGACATCCTATACTGTCCACGGCCTGGCACTTCAGGAAATATTGCAGAATGTGCACTCTGCTATTATGTTTTAGCTGCTGTTTCTCTCACCTCAGTCCTCTGAAGTTTCTTCTTGCCTGCAGTGAAGACTGTTTGGACCTGGTCCAGAGTGTGGTGTTTTAACTAGGTGTATTTTGGTCTCCTTGTTAAGAGGCCTGTTTTCCCTAGAGCTGAAACTTTGTAGCACTCTATCAACCTTGGACTTGGTGTGTGCCAGGGGTTTGTGCTGGTCTTCTGGGGGAGGAGCCTGCTACACTGGTTCTCAGGACCACTCTCCCTAGTAAAGATGTACTTGCAGGGCACAGGTAAGCGAGGCTTGGTACAGCGTCTCTAGCCTCCACTGGGGGCTGTGCTGCTCACTGAAGTCTGTCAGTCTTGATGGGGAAATGGCATCACCCTGCTCTATCCGTTCTTGAGTGGGGAGTTCATACCCACCACTGTTCAGAAAGCCCTCACATAAGAGGGAGCAATCTCTTCCTGTGTCTCTGGCTTCCATTAGGTCCCTGCCCTCAGCCTGTGTCCAAGCTGTCTGCCTGTCAGGCAGCACAGCACTCCTGTGTTTTATCTCAGGCAAGCAGCTGGGTTTCAAAACTCCAAATGTGAGGGACCCAGGGCAGCGGAGACCTGCTCTGATCTTCTGAGGAAGGGTCTTGCCACCTTATAGCTGGTGGCGTATTTTTCCCAGAAAAGCAGTCCCCTAATTGAGCAGGGGCTTAGAGTTTATGGTAAAGTTTGCTGCCCTCAACAGTTATTTCTGTTCCTAAGCTAATGAATGGGGCAGCATTCTGGTGCCAGCCAGCTCTATGGTGCCCCCATAGGCCATACCACCTCTCCCAAATGCACTCCAAGAAAGCAACTCTCTCCCAGTGCGACCCAGGGGATCCTCAAACCAAGCTTCCCACTCCCATGCCTCTGCCCTCCTTCCCCCACAGGAAGGCCACTATGACTGCCAGGCTCCACCTGGCAGTGGTGCAGACTTCTGAAACAAGACTTTCAGCTTCACTTCTTGTAAAAACTGAATCATCAGCCACTCTAGTTTTCCCAGTCAATGGTTTTGGGAGAATATGTCTCTTGTGTGATCCTTAGTGTGATACTATGTTTCTCTAGCTCGCTCTCTTTCTGCAAGATCAAGGATCCCTCCCCTCCACAGCAACTGAGATTTTTTTTCTCCCTGGAATCACATCTCCAGACCTCCTACCTTCCATGATGTGGCTTGTTTCCTCCATCTAGTTCTGCCATGTGTTCTCTGAGCTTTGACATCAATTTCTTGGGTTTTTAGAATGATTTGATATTTATCTAGGTGTCTTAGAGAAATGAGGCAAGCCTGGTGACCCCTATTGCTCCACCATCTTAACTGGAAGGAAAATGTATCTCATAAAATATGTGCTACAAAGCTAAAAATAACTTCTGTAACTGTAATAACTAAAATTCAGCCTGGTACTATTCCAAACATTTTATGTATGTATACTCATTTAGTCCAAATACCAATATGATGACAATTACTCCAATTTACTTCCCACTGTCAGTTCTTTTTTGCTTAAGAGCAGTTAGTTTTTTCAGATTTGTATAATCATGTTAAGCTAAACTCTTGATATTATTATGGCAGAATTAGTCAAATATTTGTATTATTATTAAGCTATTCAGATCAGACACTTAATATATATAACAAAATGTTAGCATACTTTTTCATATCCTTCCTCTTTTCCTTTCTGATGACTGTGGTTTTTAAAAACACAACTTATGTTTGAATAATTAAGTGAAATATGTTTGAATGACAACAGATGTCTATGGAAGAGATATATCCTCCAGATTTAAGGCTCCCTAGAAAAACATTAAATTTGTGAATGTTTAATCACCACTTCAAGTGTTAACTGGCACAGCAAGAAATTCTTCCAAGCAAAAGGTTTTTTTTAAATTTTCACTATTTTTATTACTTTTATCACTTTTATTACTTATATATATTAAGGTAACAACTAGATAGCATAGAAAATGAACACATGAT
The DNA here is from genome assembly GCF_006229205.1 of Suricata suricatta. Lineage (NCBI taxonomy): Eukaryota > Metazoa > Chordata > Mammalia > Carnivora > Herpestidae > Suricata > Suricata suricatta. The sequence continues at coordinate 93,234,214 of NC_043708.1, forward strand.
TTCATTGGTATGCATTTCAACTAATCCAAATTGTAAAAGTTCTTTTAATACTCTCAAATGCTATCCTTTGACTTTGTTATTTTTAACCTACTATCTAAGAACTAGGAGTGTTTTTATCATTCAATTCGAAATGCTTTATTTCCATATGAGTACACACAAATAGCCTAAAAACCTGCCCATCTCATTGTGAGTGGAGACCAGAGTGATCAACATTAACTATATAAAGAAAAAAGATGCTTTACTTCAAATATTTTCTGCCAATATTCTCTCTCCCAATTATTCAACATTCAGTAACGCTTGTTTCCTCATCTTTTTCACATACGACTTTTGCTCCTCTTTTCTTTTACCTAACCTGACTATCCTTTTCTCTACTTGAAAAATCCTAGATTCAGGTGTTTTTTTTTTTTTTTTTAAGTTTATTTATTCAGAGAGAGACTGAGACAGCCTGAGTGGGCGAGAGGTAGAGAGGCAAGGGAGAGAGAAAATCCCGAGCAGGCTCTGTGCTCTCAGAGTAGAGCCTGATGTGGGGCTCAAACTCACTTAACTGTAAGATCATGACCTGAGCGAAAACCAAGAGTCAGCCACTTAACTGACTGAGCCACCCAGGTGCCCCAGAGCTTAATGCTCTGGATTCAACTTGAATGCTGCATCTTAGGGGAAGATGTCCAGGCCCTTAACACATTTATCTGTTTTAAGTCTCCTCCAAGGACTATGAGCATCTAGAAGTCAGGGACCAAGAATCCATCACTTTGGATTTCCTAGAAATCATAGTTTCTTGTGCACACACAGTATGTACTTGACACCAACATTGGTCAAGTAAGGGCTTTGTGGAATAAAGTGTATAAACATATTTATTCATTCATAGTTTTATTCTTTCAATAGAAATTCATCAAGTGTTTCCCAGATGCCAAAAAAAAAATTCATTGCTCACTAAATATACCATGAAGGGAGCGCCTGGGTGGCTCAGTTGGTTAAGCACCTGACTTTGCTCAAGTCTGACCTAACTGTTCATGGGTTCAAGCCCTGTATTGGGCTCTGTGCTGATAGATCAGAGCCTGGAGCCAGCTTCAGATTCTGTGTCTCCCTCTCTCTCTCTGATCCTCTCCCACTCACACTCTGTCTCTGTCTCTCTCTCTCAAAAATAAACAAACATTTAAAAAGTAAGATACCATGAAGATAATGGCATGGCCCTGACCTTAAAGGTAGACAGTCTTGGGAAACCCTAAGAAATCATCACAGTGTGACAAGTTCCTTAATAGATGTTTACTATTATTTACTGTGAAAATGAATGTGTGTGTGTACTAAATATACATATATACAAACATATATACATAAATATATGTGTGTATGTACATATATAAAGAGAGATGTAAATATAAGACTATTAACTAAATACCAGTAACTTAAAATGCTTTACTTTAGAGATTCTATGAGCTTAAAAGAGGTCACTGTAGGATGAATAATAGAGTCCATCTCTACCATTGTTCACATCCAGTAGTAAATAACTGGAAATCATAATACCAATTGGTGATACTGGCTGAATTTTTGACACCTCATGAGTAATATAAATACTTTTTCTCATGTATTAGTTCTATGCAATTTGTCAAAGAAAATTAGTGGAATTTGCAGTGCAATTCTAATGTTCTGATATAAAAACAACTGTATTTTTATAATTGATTTTAGGACTACAGTGTTGTGAGATCTATTCCTTTTGGTGAGAAAGATGAACTACAAACCTTATACTCCAAATATAACTACTATTTCATAGGTCAACTTACAGTATATTAAAGTCAGTCTAAGAGTTCTCTCTTGACTATACAGAAAATGTGAGTGCATTTGTATGTATGATTAAAAAGAAGAAAACAGACATTCTTTATCTTCTGGATTATAAAACATACAACACTCTCAAACCAACTCTTCATTAGGTCAGCTTGGTACCCAACATTATAGAATTCTGCTGTTTACCTTCATTTATCAATTGATCTGACATCTGATAAGAGTAAGGCAATCGTTTTTGCTGTTTAATAGTCTGTTTCCTTTACCACACAGATGGTCACCACAGCACTTGCCACACACACAAAAATAAAACAAACCCTAGCAAATGAGCTTACATTTCTCTACCAATACTCCCTTCACCCATTCTGTAGACAGGCAGAGCATCTGTGCTCCCCCCTTGTAATCATGTACCTATCTCCAAAAATGAGCTGCAAGGCCATATTACTTAAATGACTAAATTGACATTCATAAGTAATATTTAAATAATGATCAGAACTACGTCTTTTTGGGTTGGTAAATCAACACAGATTTTAGATTGGGCTGATCCCATTTAGCGAGGGAACTTGGGACCCAGGTGAACTTGAGTCAAGAACACAAAAAGTGTTATTGGATTTGGGGCTAATTCTCCCACTGTGCCTGGGCAAGGGGTTCATAGGCAGCCCCACTAGTTGCTGAATGAAAGCTGCATTTTGTCCAACCAGGAAACTTAACAAGAGCACAGAGAAGCCCCTGCAGCCCCCAGCTTACAGTGACACTTGAACAGAATGAACACCCAGTGGCCTTCCCCATCTGCAGAGCAAAACCAATGATCTTGCCAGGCCAAAAAATTCAGCACACACTTTTGCCTGGTTTGGGTCCCCAGTCAATGAGCCATGCAGGGGCTCCCACCAGGGCATGGAAGTTAGTTTATAGCCCCACTTTATTTCAGAGGAAAATACCCAGTCTCAACCATCTAGAAAGCCTGACTAGATAACTCAAGCAATCACAGAGCCCATCCTATAGCCTTGCTGAGGCAAGAAACCCAGCCAGTCGACCTGTCCAGCTGTTAGCCAGCAGGAATCCCTCTCACACTTAGAGCTCAGCAGTGGCCTAGCCCCAAAATAGAACCTGATAGCAAATATGCCTGAAAGTTAACAGCAGACATGTTGAGAAACCTCAACTCATTTGACAGATAGAGACCTGTGTTTGCCAAGGCAAATTTATAAAGCCTAGACGAGGAGAACACTTACTCTAATGCAAACATACCAATGCAAGTAATAAAAAATCATGAAAAATCAGGTAAATATGACACCACCAAAACAAACTACAAAAGCTCCAAAAACTAATGAAATGGATATCTACAAACTGTCATAAAGAATTCAGAGTATTTCTTTTTTTTAGTATTTATTTTGAGAGAGAGAGGGAGAGAGAGAGGGACCATGGCAAAAGCAGAGAGGGGGGGAGGCAGAACGTGTTGTCAACCTAGAGCCGGCCATGGGTTTTGAACCCACAAACTATGAGATCATAACCTGGTTTGAAGTCAGACACTTAACCAACTGAGCCACCCAGGCACCCCCAGAATAAATATTTTTAAAAAGTTTCCTGAGGGTCGCCGAGGTGGGTCAGTTGGTTAAGTGTGAGACTCCTGATTTTGGCTCAGGACATGATCAGGGTTGTGAGACTGAGCTCCATGTTGAATGTGGAGCCTACTTAAAATTCTCTCTTCTATGTCTCTCTTTCTTTATCACTCTCTGTCCCTCCCTCTTTCCCTCTCTTTCAAAAAATAAATAGGGGCACCTTGTTAGCTCAGTTAGTTGAGCATTCAATTCTTGGTTTCAGCTCAAATCATGATCGCAGGATTATAGGATTAAGCCCCACTTTGGGCTCTGTGCTGAGGATGGAGCCAGCTTAAGTTTCTTTCTTTCTCCCTCTGTGCCTCTCCCCCACTCGTGCTCTCTCTCTCAAGTAATATAAATAAATAAATAAACAAACAAATAAGTAAATAAATAAAGTAAAAATAGAAAAGCTTAGCAAACTACAAGAATTCATAGGTAACTAAATAAAATTAGTAAAAAATCCATGACAAAAATGAGAAGTTTATCAAAGAAATATAAACAATTAAATCCAATGAATTTAACAGAAAACTTCAACAACAGAATTCATCATGTTGAGGACAGAATCAATGACCTGGAAGACATGACATTTGAAACCATCCAGTAAAAGGAGCAAGAAAATTAAAAAAGAAAAGAGTCAGGAAAGCTTATAGAACTTATGGGACATAGTCAAAACCAACAGAATCAGCATTATGTAAATTCCAGAAGTAGACGAGGAAGAGAAAGGGACATAGAATGTATTTAAAGCAATACTGGCTGAAAACCTTCCATACCTGGGCAAACAAGTAGATATCTAGAGCCACTAGACCTAAAGGACCCCAAATAGGTTGAACCTAAATAGGGCTACCTAGACATACATTATAATTCAATTTTTAAAAAGCAGCCAATGGAGAAGTTTTATGTAATGGAGCCTCCATTAAGATTGTGGGAACATTTCTTGACAGAAAACTTTCAGTCCATTAGGAACTGTGATAGTTTATTACAAATATGGCAAGAAAAAACTGCCAACCGAACATTTTATTCCCAGCCACACTGTTCTTCAAAGATAAAAGAGGGATAAGGACTTTCCCAAACAGAAGCTGAACGAGTTCAGTATTAGACCTGCCTTAAAGGAAATGCTCAGAGACTTCTTTGAGTAGAAGTGAAAGGATGCTAATTAACATCACAAAACCTAAGAAGGTAGTATAAAAGTTACCGGTAATGGTAAATATATAGTCAAAGTAGATTCTGTAATATTTTAATGGTGGTACACAATTCACTTACAATTCTAGTAAAAAAGTGACCATCAGTACAAGAATTTGTTGTTACACAGTATAAAAAAACACATATATCATAACAGCAATAACCCCAAGTGTGAGGAGGATAAATAAAGTGTAAAGTGCATAAATTCTGTTCAATTTAAGTTGCTATCAGCTTAAGACAGGGTGTTATAATTTTAACACATTCTATGCTGACTACATGGTAAACCACAAGGACAAAAATCTGTAGCAATTATACAAAAGAACATGACAAATTAGTCAAAGTATACAATATTAAGTCCTTAAATTTCAATAATTACTGTAAACATCAACTAATTAATTTCTATAATCAAAAGGTGTACAATGGCTGAATGAATAGAAAAATAAGCTCCAACTATATGCTACCTAAAAGAGATTCACATTAGCCTTAAAGACATACAATGAGAGTGAAGAGATGGTAAAAGTCACTTCAAGCAAAAGGTAATAACAAAGAGCAGGCATAGCTATACTTCTATCATAAAAAGTAGACTTTAAACTAAAAATGGTTAAGAAAGATAAAGAAGGCCATTATAAAATGATCAAGGACTTAATCCATCAAGAAGATGGATTAAATATTGACAAATGTCAATATTTATGCATGCAATATTGGAGCATCTAAATTATAATATAAAGGGAAAAAAATAGCAGCATTACAAGGAAAAATAAACAGCAGTGCAGTAATACTTTGGGACTTTAATACCTCACTCTCAATACTGGATAAATCATCCATACAGAGACTCAATAAGGAAACATCATATTTAAACAACACTGTAGACCAAACAGACCTAATGGATGTGTCTTTTTTTGTTAAATAGTTTAATATCAAGTTGGTTTCCATATAACACCCAGTGCTCTTCCCCACAAATGCCCCCCCCCCCCGTCCAATGACTAACACCCCCTAGTGGACGTATCTTGAACATCCTATCGAACAGCATCAGAATACTTGTTCTCAAGTGCACAAACATTTTCTAGATACCGTGAGGCTCTATGCATTATTCTTAGCAAATTCACCAAGATTGAAATTATATCAAGTATCTTCTCTAATCACAATGACATGAAACTAGAAATAACAAGAGAAAAAATGAAAAATTCACAAACACATGGAAACTAAACAGCATTCTTCTGAACAACTAATGGATCAGAAAAAAGGGGATTAAAGAAGAAATAATGTTTCTTGAGACAAAAATGAAAATACAATATACCAGAACTTATGGGATACAGCAAAAGTAGTTCTAAGAAAGAAGTTTATAAATTGCATACATTAAGAATCAAGAAAGATCCCAAATATTTAACTACCCTTTAGGGAACCAGAAAAAGAATAAGCAAGCCCGAAGCCAGCAGAAGGAAGTAAATTATATAAGGAAAAACAAGTAAAAACAAGCAGACAAATGATAGCAAAGATTCATCCAACTAAAAGTTGATTTTTTGACAGGATTAAGTTGACAAACCTTTAGCTAGACTAAGGAAAAAAGAGTAGACCCACATCAAAATAATTATAAATGAAAAAAGGGACATTGCAACTGATGCCACAGAAGTGTAAATGCTAAGGGCTACTATCAACAGCTATCTGCCAACAAACTGGATAACATAGAAGAAATGTATAAATTCTTAGAGACATGCAAAAAGCTACCAAGACAATTAGGCAGAAATACAAAATCTGAACAGATCAATCTCTAGTAATGATATTGAACTAGTAATCAGAAATCTCCCAAAAAGACAAGCCCAACAACAGATTTTCAGGTTTCATGAGTGAATTTAATTAAACATTTAAAAATAATAATGGCAATCCTTTTCAAAATCTTCCAAAAAAAAAAAAAATCAAAGGGAACACTCTCAAAATCATTTTACAAGGCCAGCATAATCCTGATACAAAAACCAGAAAAGGACACTACCAGAAAATAAAAATTACAGGTTAATATCCCTGATGAATACAGATGCCAAAATTCTAGGTTAAAACTAGCAAATCAAATTCAACAGCACATTAAAGGACTGTTTATCATAACCAAGTAGGATTTCTCCCTGGAACCCAACAATGGTTCAATACATACAAATCAATCAGTGTGATGCATTGCATTAAGAAAAAGAAAAATATGATGATTTCAAAGATGTAGAAAGCATTTGACATATTTCAACATTTTTATGATTAAAAACTCTTCACAAATTAAATATAGAAGGACTGCACCTCAACATAATAAAGGCCACATATGACAAGCCCAAGATAACATCAAACTCAATGATGAAAGACTGATGTCTTGTCATCTAAGATCAGGAACAAAACAAGGGTGTCCCTTCTCCCCAGTCTTTTTCAACCTAATACAAACATGCCTCATTTTATTGGGCTTTTCTGCATTTTGCAAATATTGTCTTTTTTACAGACTGAATGTTTGTGGTAACCCTATGTCTACCCAGTATAGCAATGCCATTTTTCCAACAGCATGTGCTTGCATTAGGTCTCTGTCACATTTTGGTAATTCTTTCAATGTTTCAAGCTTTTTCCTTATTATTGTATTTGTTTTGGTGATCTGTGATCAGTCATTTCAACCTACTGTATAAAATCAGAGTGCAGTGAGCATTTTTCAGCAATAAAGTTCAATAAATATGTGTACATTGTGTTTTAGACATAATGCTATTTAACACCCAATGGATTGCAGTATTGTGTAAACTTTTATTGCACTGGGAAACTAAAAAATTCATTTGGCTCACCTTATTCCAGTACTTGGTCATCTAGACCCAAATCCACAATATCTCTAAGGTAGGTCTGTACTGAGAGTCCTTTACAAAGCAATCAATTAAGAAAAAGAAATAAAGATATCTGAATCAGAAAGAAAAAAGTAAAATTGTCTGTAGTTGAGGATGATATGGTTTTATATAGAGACAATTTGAAAGATGTCACAAAAAATTTCTAAAAGTATTCAAAGGATTAGGAAAACTACAGAACTGAAAATTAACATGCAAAAATCAGCCATGTTTCCATCCACTAACCATGAATTATCTAAAAAATAAATTTGAAAAACAATCCCTTTTACAATTGAATCAAAACAATATTTAGGAATAAATTTAACCAAGGAGGTTAAAGATCTCTACACTGAAACTTCAAGATACTGATGAAAGAAATTGAAGAGACACAAAAGGAAATGTGTCCTGTGTTCGTGGACTGGAAATATTAATATTGTTAAAATACCAATAGCATGAAAAGCCATCCATAGACTCAATGAAATCCCTATCAAGATTTCAATGACATTTTCTACAGAAAACAAAAAAATCCTAAGATGTATATGGAACCACCTAAAAACCCCAATAACCAAAGCAATCCTGAGAAAGAACAAAGCAGGAGGCATCACAGTTTCTGACTTCATTCTGTATTATGAAGTATAATAATCAAAATAGGGTGATAATGGTATAAAACAGACATATAGACCAATGGCAAATAGCTGAAAGCTCAGAAATAACTCCATTATATATGGTCAACTAATGTTTGGTAAGGGAGCCAAAAATACTCACTGGAGAAAAAATAGTCTCTTCAATAATTGGTGCTTGAAAAGTTAGATATTCATATGTAAAAGAATAAAACCCCTATCCTGAACCACTCACAGAAATTAACTTAAAATGGATTGAAGTCTTAAATGGAACACCTAAAACCATAAAACTCCTATGAGAAAAAAATGGGAGAAAATTTCTTTGATTTTTCTTGGTTAGGACACCTAGATCACAAACATCAAATCAAAAAAGAACAAGTAGAACTACAAACTAAAACCTTTCTGCACAACAAAAGATACAGTCAACAAAATAGAGTGAGAAAACTTTTTTGCAAGCTATATCTGATAAAGGATTGATATAAAAAATATGCAGGGAACTCATACAATTCAATAGGACAAAAAATCATATTTTTTCCAAAGAAAATATATGAGCAGCTAAGAAGTGCCTAAAAAGATGTTCAACATCACTATTAGGTAAATGCAAATCAAAAATACAGTGAGATATCACTTCATACCTATAAGAATAAAAAATACAAGAGATAACAAATGATAGTGAAGATGTGGAGAGAAAGGAACTCTTGTGCACTGTCGGTGAGATTGTGAATTGGAACAGCCACTAAGGAAACCATTATGGAGGATTCTCAAAAAATTAAAAATAGAACTACAATATGAGTAATTCTACTTCTGGGACTATATCTGAAGGTAATAAAAACATCATGTCAAAGAGCTATCTGCACCACTGTGTTCATGAAGGGCGTTATCCACAACAGGCAGGAGATGGAAACAAGCTGAGTGTCCACTGATGAATGAACAGATATAAAAATTGTGTCATATATACATATATGCACATATGTGTGTGTTTCTACACACACACACGTGTGTATATATATATATATATACACACACATATATACATATATATACATATATATATATTTTTTTACATATAAATAAGAGCAGTCACTGAGCTGAGAATCTGTGGGACCATGCAATGTGGAAACTCCTAATTCTCATTAGGTGGATGTCTGACAGCCTAACTTCATAAAAATATTTCCTTACTTTTTAACCCATTAATGACATATTTTTATATCCATCTAGCCAGTAGACAGAAAATTTTTTCTCACATGTCCCATAAATGTTTATATTTTAGAGCTTGTATTTTTAATTTTCAAAAGTCTTTCTGGCTCTCTAATTATTCCTCTTATCATAGGATAGTGCGTTTGTGTCATTGACGATAAGATGCTCCTTCAGTGGGTATTTAATTATAGGATTTCAAGTTTTTTTGAGGGACCCCTGGGTGACTCAGTTGTTTAAGTGTCTGACTCTTGGTTTTCAGCTCAGGTCAAGATCTCAATTTCAGGAGTTCGAGCCCTTTATCTGGCTCTGTGCTGGGTGGAGCCTTCTGATCTCCCCTCTGCCCCTCCCCTGCTCTTGCTATCTCTAGCACTCTCAAAATAAATCAATCAACTTAAAAAATAATAAAAATTAAATTAAACATTCTTTTGCCTGAGCTTTTCTTTTCCCTACATATTTTTCCTATTTACTTGGTGTGATTTATTTCTTTCAGATTAAAGCCTTGTCTAATATGCCATAGACTAAAGAGCTGGTTGGAAATTCTGTATTGGGATCTGTAGAGCTTTTAGACTAGTCATAAAGAGGGAATAATGGCATTTCTTACTGGGGTTATTTACACAAATATCTACTTCCATAAGTATTTTCCATAGAAAAGAATCTCCAGAGAAGAATCCATCCAGTCCCCTGTAAGAGGAAGGGATGAAGATAAAACATTTAAAAATTGCTACAGCCTGGGAACCTATGAAAAAGGCCACCATCCAGGAGGGCCACCGCAGCTTCTGTTGCCTTGCCAACCATTATCCCTTTGGTTGCCAGGAACAGGAAAAGAAGCCATGTCAGCAGGATGGGGGAAGTAAATCAGATCACTGTGTTTCTGCTGAGTAACTAGGGAAGAAGCAGTAAATAAACAGGACTTCTGGAATTCCGGAGATGGGTAGAATAGCCTCAGGGTTTCTCCATCAGCATGCAGACCCAATCCTCCTACTTTCCCTTTGCTTTGTCCCAAACATTTCAAGGCTTTGTGGCTCTGCTTCTCAGAAAAATAAATCCCCAGTGTCCCCTGGGAGTGGAAAGAGGGATAGGTAACTGTGTAGGTTGGAGGGCAGGGTTATAAGGTTTATCTATCTCCATATTCAGATTTTCTTATAATCCCCTGTACTTTATTTCCATATTGCTAAGTGTAAACTATCTTACTTCTGGTCAGAATGTTCACTGATAATCAACCCTATAGGAATTTACAACTGATTTGCTTTGTCTCTGTCATCACTATGGTGAAAGCTAACAGTTATCAGTGTATTCTCAATGGAGTAGGTATTTTTGGTTCTGTTTCTTATTCTGGTTATTGTTTTGAATGATTTTTTAAAGAAAATAGGTGGAAACTACTTTACTCCACTCTTTTGAAACCAGTACATCCCTATCTAAGCACCTTAAACAGACCCTGTCCTAGCACTTCCCTCTCTTTATCTGGTACTAGAGTTTATGTACACATCATAATTCTACTCCTAGACCTCATGTTTCTAAGAAGAGGCTGTGTGCATCTCCTTTGGCACCTAACACAGTGACTTTTATATACTAGGTTCTTGGTGTTTGTGGAATAAATGAAAATAACATGAAATCCAAAGATTTTTGTTTGTTTGTTTCCTTTCTCTGTAAATTATTTTTCTGTTAGGTATATACAGGCTTAAATGTTTCAACTTTTCCTGGAGTTTAATTAAAAAATATTTGACCAATACTTGCTTGATTCTAGCATGAGAATATAAAAAAAAGGGACTCAGAACCAAGCAAAAGTCAATCAGTGCCCTCAAGGAAGTTAAGATCCTTAGGGAGTTGTATGATTCACAATTCCATAACTAAACAAGACTAGAAAACAGTATTTAGTGAAACAGAACCCATTTTGCAATAAAAATGCACAAGTTCAGCTGTCAGACCAAGGATTCTGAATAAATTTGAGGTCAGATGTCTGCCTCTTTATCATAGATGCACCTCCTTTGCAAAGTAATTCATACATTTTCCAGGACTGTCTGTCCACTTAACAATTCCCAATAAAGATGTTTAAGGGTTAAGTCTTCTGATGAAACCAAAATACATTTTTATTTTTCTTCACTCTGTGGAACAATCATCATCTGGTTGTCATCTTCATTATTTGCATTATTTATGACTTATAAATGATACCTGTGATTCCAAATGGTTCTAAATTACCTTCATCAATATATCATAAATCATATCTGTAATTCAGAAATTCTCCACAGGTATTTATTAATAGCAAGTGATTTGAAGAAGTGCCAAAAATCCAGAAATTCAAATGGTCTTAGAAGACTTAATTGTTTTCCTAAAGCTTTTAGAAAAGTTACTACATTGGTTTCTAAGATTCCTTCCAGATCCACTTTTGTATGGTTAGATACATAAACACACACGTGCATTACATATATGTACTATATACAATACATGCATGTATTATGTGTGGCATGTGTATTATATGTTACATATTTGTGTATTATGTGAACAAGGGTCATTCATCTACTTTTGAAATATTTGAATTCCTTCTAATAACTTCAATGTTACCAGCACTCTCCATATTGAATATGTCTGATATTCAAATAAATGATCTCCTTTTATCTAAAAGACTGATAATTTTTGGAGAAATGACAGATGGACATAGGTAAACAGGCAAATTGATTAAACCTTAATTGGTAAATGGAGCTTAGTTGGTAAGTGTTTGACTCTTGATTTCAGTTCACATCATGATCCCAGAGTCAAGGGCTTGAGTCTGACATCAGGCTTTATGCTCAGCGTGGTGTCTGCTTAAAGTTCTATCTTTCACCCTGGCCCTGTACCCACCACCTCTAAAATTAAATTAAGTTTTAAAAACTTTTAGTGGAGTTTGGCCTCTGGAAGCAAAGAGATGTGAGGTTGAATTTCAATTCCTTTGCTGGAAAAATTATTTTTTATCTTTCTGAGATTTAATGTTCCCATTTGTAAAGAGGGCATAATAACATTCACCACCCAAACATGCTATAATGGATGAGATAATGCAGGGGCACTTAGTCAGTTGAGTGTCTGACTTGATTTCAGCTCAGGTCATGATCATAACGTCATGGAATTGAGCCCTACATAAAGCCTCATGCTGAGCCTATAGTCTGCTTAAGATTCTCCACCCCGCTCCCACTCCCACTCTAAAATAATCAGTGAAGTAATGAATAAGGCATATTAATTACATAAGTCTGGCACATAGTACGTTATAAATAAATGTTGACTCCTTACTTTAATCAAAACTATCAAATGTTCCAAAATGCTAACCTTTTACAAGTATAAGATGCTCAGGACACAGATAGTGGTGGTTTTTTTTTTTTTCCTTCAAGGACCACTGATCTAAAGGGCATAGAGCATGTGACAAACATTTTTACCAAATATAAAATGGTGTGGATTATCTATAACATAATCTCCTATTACTGTCTCTGTAACTCTAATTTATATCAGTCTTTCCCAAATCCCTCCTTTTCTCACCTGTATGACTACAAATATTTTAAGAGATGCCTGAGGCACGTCCTCTGCTTCACTCTCACTTTCACCTAAAAGCAGAACCTATCACTTCCTCTGTGATTCCACCAAAGCACTTGTAAATGCCTTTACTTAGTATGGATTTCAGAGTTCTATTTACATATTACTCTCTGTGGCTGGTCCATGAGCTTTCTAAAGTTACTATTTCAGAAAGCTACTGGTACATAGCATAGAGCCTGACATCAAAAAAGAAGGAAATACTGAATTAATAACCAAACAAAATATATTATATTATGAAGTAACTCAATTTCAGGAGTTATTAAAATAGTGTTAGGAAAACTATCAGGTACTGTGATATTATTAGATAGATAAACCACTTAAGAACAGAGTCAATTTTATCAGATAGAAAATCCTAAGTAACAATGGTTTTAAGAAGTTGTAAGTCTCTCTCTCTCTCTCTATCTCTCTCTCTCTCTCTCTCTGAAGATACAGTCCACACTTAGGCACTCTAGTGCCAATATGACAGTCATTGTTATAGAAACTCCTTCAAAGTCTCAGCTACACAATCCCTAGGATGTGACTCTGTGTACTTGATTTAGAATGGAAGCTAGTGCTCTAATCATCACTTTGATGTTCTATCATATTCCAGCAGTGGAATAGAAAATAAAGATGAAGGACATTCCTCTTAAGAAAACATCTTAGACGTACTACAAAGCACTTCAGCTTATTGCTTAGAATTCAGTCACATGACCACATAGCTAAAGGTGTTTAACAATAGTAAAAGGTAATCAGTTATTTCCATCTTGGTTCTGTCACCAAAGAAAATTCAATGAATGCATTTTAGGAGCATTCAGTAGTCTCTATTCCAACAATAATCAGAGAACAACCAACCACTTATCTGCATGTTAGTTTATGACACAAAGAGGGTGGACCAGGAGATCTCTAAGATCCCTTGCAATTCCTATATGTCTATTTTTGTATAAAGAGAATATGATAACTACAGATGGTGAATATACAGTGTAATACAGTTAGCCTGTGACTTTGTGATTATTTTAATTCCCCAAATTTCTATCTAAAAAGGTTCCACTACCAGAAGAATAAGAAAACATGAACAATGGGGGTAAAACTATTTTTAGAAGAAGGAAATATATTTGAAGAAAAACCTTTAAAGCATTTCTGTAATATTAAAGATATGTCTAGGCCTATGTCAACATTATCATTATCTCCAGTCTCCCCAAGACCCCAATTTAAATACATCATTGATACAGACCATTGGGTTTTTCCCTGTACTAAGCATGATAAAAATTTTGAGCATTTATTTTTACTTATCTGTAATATTAAAAGCATTCTTCGTGCAAAACAAACACAGGTTTAGAAAAAGTAAATTAAACTTTTGTACCAAATGCCAAATCATAATGGAACTAAGTAACCTGTCATCCCTTGGAGGATTTCACCAATGAATTCTCATGCCGTACTGAGAACAAGTACCTCACTCCACCTTCAGGTCTGATGCATTCTTTTCTAGTCAGGAAAAGTTAATCACTACAACTTTTATCACCCCAAAATCCTCATAAAACTCCTTTCAGGCCACAATCTTGTCCATAATATTGCATCCTCATAGAAAATCCTTCCAAGATTCCTATATCTACTGAATCAAATCTAGATTTTTTTATTCAATATGCTCATTTTTTGTACTTTTAGGTTTCTATATAGCACCTAGATAAATTATGTAAAATTTACTTAAAAAGCATTGCTGAGCCCCTCAAAAAAGAAGTATTTCAAAAACACCAAGGTAGAAAGAAAAACACAAATCTAAAATAAGAAAAGTGAGTGACTTCAGAGCTCTAGGGATCACCTCACACCTGTCACAATAGCTAATATTAACAATACAGAAACAATAGATGCAGGCAAGGGGACAGAGAAAGGGGGACCCTCTTACACTGTTGGTGGGAATGTAAACTGGCACAGACACTCTGGAAAACAGTATGGAGGTTTCTCAAAAAGTTAAAAATAGGGGAGCCTGGGTGGCACAGTTGGTTGCGCAGCCAACTTTGACTCAGGTCACAATCCTACAGCTCTTGAGTTTGAGCCCTGCGTTGGGCTCCTTGTTGACATTTCAGAGCCTGGAGCCTCCTTTGTATTCTGTGCCTCCCTTTCTCTCCTCTGCTCTTGCTGGGTCTCTTTCTGTCACAAAAATAAACAAACATTAAAAAAAATTTTTAAGTTAAAAATAGAATTACTCTATGACAGGCCAAGTGCAGTACTATACTAGGTTTTATCCAAATTATACAAAAATGCTGATTCAAAGGGACAAACACACAGCCAGAATATGGAAGGAGGTAGGAGCTAAGATGGAGGAGGAGTAGGAAGACCTTATGCTTTCCACACATCTTGAACACAGCTAGATATTTATCAATCATTCTGAATACCCAGGATATCAGTCTAGGGACTGAGAGAACAAATTGCCCAACTAGAGGGAGAAAAAGGGCACATTATGGAAGGTAGGAGACATGGAAATGCAATTTGGGGGAGAAAAGAATCGTGGGTGCTGTGGAGGGGAGGGAGCCCTGATCATGGATATAGCAGAGAGAGAGAGAGAGAGAGAGAGAGAGAGAGAGAGAGAGAGAGAGAGAGAGAGAGAGAGAGAGAGAGAGAGAGAGAGAGAGAGAGAGAGAGAGAGAGAGAGAG
>NC_043708.1:93249694-93254918 GCF_006229205.1 Suricata suricatta
GAACGAACATGATAGAGTGCAACACACCAGCGACTGCACTATAAAAACACTTCCTCAAAGCCACTGACTGGGAAAAAGAGAAAGGCTGATTATCCAAGTTGTTACAAGCAGCAGAGATCAAGGTCTCAGGTTTTACAAGTCCACACCATTGCTGAGTAGAGCTTGGCAGGGGTAGTGTTGCTGCTGTGGAGAAAGAGGACAAGGCCTGGGGTTGGACAGTGCTCTGGGAATCCCCTAGATCATGCTGAAAGAGACAGTTCATTTTCTTCCAGTGCGTTTGAAAGGCAGCGCTGCCTCACAAAGGACAAAAGAGCGTGCAGTCACCACTGAGCTGCCCCATTCATTAGCATCCTTGCAAAGAGGTCTGCGAGGGGAGCTAACCTGGACGCCAGCGTTTAGCTGCACTTTACCATCGAATCCAAGCCCCCACACGGTCGTGTACCTGCTTTTCTGGGACAAACCAGCATCACTCACAGCATGGCAAGACCCCATCCTAGAGAATCAGCATGGTTCTTTGCCACACCATATCCCTAAAGTTTGGAGTTCTGAATCCCAGACAACTGCCCAATATGAAACACAAGGTGCAGGCCACCGAGTGTTCCGATAACTCAGACACAGACAGGGTGAAGATAAAGATCTAAGAGAAGCCTGGGACACAAGAGAGGAAATCGCTTCTTCTCTGAGGACTTCCTGAAGAGTGGCAGGTGCAAACTTCCCTCTCCAAGGAAAAAAGCGAGGTGTCACTATTTTTAACTCATCACATCAGTACAGATGGACTTCAGTGAGCAGCACAGTGCACACAGCGAAAGTTTGAGCTGTGTCCACCAAGCCTTGCCCCCCTGTGCTATGCAAGTGCCTTTTTTTCATTAGGGCAAGTGTGACTGAAAGCCAGAGCAGCAGCCAGAGCCCCAACCCTGGAAGACCAGCACATACTGCCCTCTTGCACCAGATCCACTGACCAGGGAGTCTGCAAAGCTTCAGCTCTCATAAGAATAGGACCAGGCACAGACTTTCCCAACACACAAAAACAGAGTCTTAGGCAAAATGCCAATACAGAGAAAGTCATCCCTAAAGAAAGGGAAAGTCATGGCCAGGGAGCTAATCAAAATAGTTCTAAGCAACATTTCTGAATCAGATTTTAAAACAGCAATCATAAGGGTACTAGTTGGCTTGATAGAGGAATAGGAGAAACCATAGAGAACCTTACTGCCAATATAAAACTAGTCAGGCCAAAATAAAAAATTCTATAACTGAGATGCAAAATGGATTGATTTTAATGACCACAAGGGTTGATGAATCCTAGGAATGACTAAATGATATGGAAGATAAAATTATGGAAAATAATGAAGCAGAAAAAAAGAAAGAAAGAAAAAATATTTGATCAAGAAGTATACTTAGGGAACTCAGAGACTTCATGAAGTGTAATTCATATCATTGGAGTCCCAGAAGAAGATAGAAAAAATGGCAGGTTTATTTGAACAAATTACAGCTAAAAAATCCCCTCATCTAGGGAATAAAACAGACATCCAAATCCAGGAGACACAGAGAACTCGCATCAAAGTCAACAAAAGTCAGCCAACACCAAGACATATTATAGTAAAACTTGAAAAATAAAGAGATAAAGAAATCATGAAAGCAGCAAGAGAAAAGAAATTTTTCACTTACAAGGTAAAATAAATTAGGTTAGCAGAAAATCTTTCCACAGAAACCTGGCAGTACAGAAGGGAGCAGCATGATATAGTCAAGCTGCTCAAGGGAAAAAATATTCCAACAAGAATACTTTATTCAACAAGGCTGTCATTCAGAATGAAGGACAGATAAAGTTACTTTCCCAGAAAAACAAAAACTAAAGGAGTTCATAACCACCAAACCAGCCCTGCAAGAAATGTTAAAGGGGACTCTGAGAGGAAAAGAAAGACCCAAAGCAACAAAGACTAGAAAGCAATAGAGAAAATCACCAGAAACAATAACTCTACAAGTAATACAATGGCACTAAAATCATATCTGTCAATACTACTGTTAATGTAACTGGACTAAAAGAGCTAATCAAAAGACAAAGGGTATCAGAATGAATAAAAAAACAAGACCCAACTATATACTGCCTACATAAGACTAATTTTATACCTACAGATACCTTCAGATTAGAAGTGAAGAGATAGAGAACCATTTGTCATGCTAATTGACATCAAAAGAAAACCAGAGTGGCCATACATGGATCAGAGAAACTAGACTGCAAACCAGAGACTGTAACAAGAGATGGAGAAGGGCACTATATTATAGTAAAAGTGTCTATCCAACAAGAGGATCTAACAGTTATAAATATTTATACCCCCAACTGGGAAATACCAAAATATATGTCAATTAATAAAAAGATCATTGATAACAATACAAATAATAATAGGGTATCACCCACTTATAGCAACAGAGAGATTATCTAAACAGAAAATCAACCAGGAAACAATGACTTTGAATAACACCCTGGACAAGATGAACCTCTTAGACATATTTAGAACATTTTATCCTAAAGCAGAATACACATTCTTCCCAAGTACACATGGAATATTCTCCAGAAAAGATCACATAATGGGTTAAAATCAGACCTCAACCAGTACAAAAAGATTGGGAGTATACCATACATATTTTCAGACCACAACATTAGGAAAATTGAAGTCAACCACATGAAAAAAAATTGGAAGTCCACAAATACATGGAGGTTAAATAACATTCTATGAAATAACCAGGAAATTAAATAAGAAATTATAAAGGAACTTTATACATCGAAAGAGAAGGAATCGATACCATTTACAGTTGTATCTAAAACCTTAAGATATCTCGGAATAAATCTAACCAAACAAGTAAAAAGATCTGTACTCTGAAAACTATAGTAAATTTATGAAAGAATTGAGGACATAAAGAAATGGTAAAACATTCCATGCTCATTGTTGGAAGAACATTGTGAAAATGTCTGTACTTCCCAAAGCAATCTATACATAGAATTAAATCCCTATCAAAATACTACGAACATTTTTCACAGAACTAAAACTATCCTAAAATTTGTATGGAGCTATAAATTACCTCAAATAGCTAAGGCAATCTTGAAAAAGAAAAGCAAAACTGGAGGCATCATGATTCCAGTCTTAAGCTATTTTACAAACTGTAGTCATGAAGACAATATGGTACTGGTACAAAAACAGACACATGGATCAATGGAGAGGAACAGAAAACCCAGAAATGGACACACAACTATATGGTCAACTAATCTTTAACATAGCAAGAATGAATACTCACTGGAAAAAGAAAGACAGTCTCTTCAACAAATGGTGTTGGGAAAAGTGGACTGCAACATGAAGAATGAAGCTGGACCACTTACACCATACACAAAAATAAATTCAAAATGGATGAAATATATAAATGTGAGACAGGAAACCATCAAAATCCTAGAGAAGAACACAAGCAGCAACCTCTTTGATCTCAGCCATGGTAATTTCTTAATAGACACATCACCAAAGAAAAGGGGAACAAAAGCAAACATGAACTATGGGGACCTCATTAAGATAAGATTCTGGACAGGGAAGTAAACAATCAATAAAACTGAAAGGTAATGGACAGAATGGGGAAAGGTATTTGCAAATGGCATATCTTATAAAGGTTGAATATCCAAAATCTGTAAAGAACTTATCAAACTCAACACCCAAATGACAAATAATCCAGTGAAGAAATGGGTAGAAGACATGAAGATATCTTTAAAGATATACAATGGCTAGTAGACACATGAAAAGATGTTCAACATCACTGATAAGGGAAATACAAATCAAAACCACAATGAGATACCACCTCTTATCTGCCAGAATGGCTAAAATCATTAACACAGGAAACAATCAGTGCTGGCAAGGATGATGAGAAAGGAAACTTCCTGCACTGTTGGTGAGAATGTCAACTGGTACAGTCACTCTGTAAAATAGTATAGAGTCCTCAACAAGTTAAACATAGAGCTACCCTATGACCCAGCAACTGCACTACTAGGTATTTACCCAAAAGATACAAAAATGTTGATTCAAAGGGGGCACATGAACCCTGATGTTTATAGCAGCATTATCAACAATAGCCGAATTATGGAAAAACTCAAATGTCCATCAAATGATGAATGGATAAAGAAGATTTGGTGTGTGTGTGCATGGAGAGAGAGAGAAAGAGAGAGAGAGAGAGAGATGTATGTATATATAATGAAATATTAATCAGTCAGCAATAAAAATGAAATCTTTCATTTGCAAAGATATGGATGGAGCTAGAGTGTATTATGCTAAGCAAAACAAATAAGAGAAAGACAAATACCCTATGATTTCACTCATACGTGGAATTAAACAAACAAAACAGATAAACATAGAGAACAGGGAAGTTAACTATAAAAGACATTTAACTACTAGAACCAATTGAGGGTTGATAGAAGGGAGTTGGGAGAGGGATGGGTTCAATGGTTGATGGGTATTGAGTGCATGTGTTGTGTTTAGCACGGGGTGTTATATGAGATTTTGAATCACTACATTCTACTTCTGAAATCAGTATTACACTACGTATTAACTAACTAGGATTTAAATAAAACTTTGAAAAAGAAATAAGTGGCAAATTATGGAAAGAACCCAAATGCCTATCAGCTAAACAGATCAAGAAAATTTGTTATGTATATGTATTTGTGTGTATACATACACAGTGGAACATTAACCATGAAAAAGAACAAAATCTTATCATTTGCAAAGATATGGATGGAGATTCAGAGTATACTATTAAGTGAAATAAGTCAGTCAGAGAAAGACAAATACTATATGACTTGACTCCTTCATAGAATTGCAGAATTTACACAACAAAAAAATAAACATAGAATGGAAAAAAGGTAAACCATAAAACAGACTCCTAACTATAGAAAACAGACTGAGGGTTTGAGGGAGAGATGGCTGAGGGGGTGTGTTAAATGGATGATGGCTATCAAGAAGGACACTTGTTGTGATGAGCACTGGGTGTTCTCTAAACTGATGGATCACTAAATTCTACACCTGAAACTAGTTGCAGTGTATGTTTCTTAACTAGAAGTTAAATAAAAACTTGAAAAAAGAAAAAAGAACAGGAAAATAGGCATAGTTTTATCAAAGTGTATGCACATGTAGGGGAAAGGTGTTGAATCTGAGACCCACACCTAGAGTCAAGAAAGGATAGAAAATGTCCACCTACT
>NC_043708.1:93255018-93268434 GCF_006229205.1 Suricata suricatta
AAACATATGGTTTCTGTCCTTCTCTGCCTGGCTTACTTCACTCAGCATGACACCCTCAAGGTCCATCTGCTTTCCTACAAAGGGCCATATGTCATTCCCTCTCAATTTTTAAACATAGACCTCCCTTTACATTGATATGCAATCCAAATATACCCTATCTACACAGTCAACAGAAATATTATTCAAAAAATTAATGTGGTTTCAAGAAGGTCTTAGGAAAAGTCAGATAACCTACAAGGAACTAGAATGAGGTTGACTACAAACTTCACAAAAGCAGTAATTGTATTGCACAAACTTAAATAAAGGAACACTTTATCCAAGACAATTGAAATTGGTGACACAGATCCAAGAATGCACTCCCATACTCAACTGTTGATGCCTGAATATTTTGGAATTGGAGAGGAAGATTGTAGCCATCTGTGTTTGCTAATTGGTTTTACTCAAATGAAGATAAACCTTATATGTTACCTTTAATACAGGAGGCAGTTTTGTAGCTTGGAGCAAGGTATCCCTGAAGTCAAGTTCCTATCCTCCCAGAGAGCAGCATTTCCTTTTCTTTTCTTTTTTAATTTGTTTATAGTTGACACAGGATGTTACATTAGTTTCAGGTGTACAACATAGTAATTCAAGTCCTATATACATTATGCTATGCTCACCACAATTGTACCTACCGTCTGTACAACACAACACCATCGCCGTATCACTCACCATATTCCCTATGTTGTATTAAGTGCCTTTTATTTCCATGACTTATTCATTCCATAACTGAAAGCCTGTATCTCCCACTTCCCCACATCCTTTCCCTCTGACAACCCTCAGTTTGTTCTCTATATTTATAGGTTTGATTTTGCTTTTTATTTCTTTTTTTATTCCACATGAGTGACATCATTTGCTATTTATCCTTCTCAGTCTAACTTATTTCACTTAGCATTATACTCCCTAGGTCCTTCCATTTTTTCATAAATGGCAAGATCTCATCCTTTTTATGGCTGTGTAGTGTGTGTGTGTGTGTGTGTGTGTGTGTGTGTGTGTGTGTGTGTGTAGGTGCATGACCATGGCTGGTGCTCTACATCTTTCTTATCCATTCATCTGTCGAACTGCTTCATATCTTGGTGATTACACTTCAAAGGAATGACTCCCAGGTACTAAAGATACCTTGGTTTGTAAAACTGGCAAAAGGCTTTTAAAAGATTTACATTTCAAAGACAATGAGTTTACAATTATAGTTGACCCTTGAACAACATGGCTTTGAACTGCATGGATCCTCTTACATTCAGATTTTTTTCAGTCAAGGTATTGGAAAACTTTTGGGGAATTTCAGAAATTTGGGGGGAAATTGCATACAAACAGAATGGCCCTGAAATATCAAAAAAATAATCAGCAGTTAGATATGTCATGAATGGATAACACACAGACACACATACACACACACACTTTATTTTGTCTTTACCGTAAAGAAACACAAATCTATTACAAAAAGTTAAAATTTATCACAACTTATGCCAACACAATCATACATAGCATTATTTGCAGCTAAGAGAAAGGTCAACAAATGTAAAAATGCAGTTTTAAATTAAAACTGCACAAAATTAACTATACAACTGAACAAGGTTTGAACTGCATGAGTCCATTTATACACGTATTTTTTAATAGTACTTTAAATGTATTTTCTCATGATTTTAACAACATTTTCCCTAGGTTACTTTATTCTAAGAATACAGTATACAGTACATATGATATACAAAATATGTGATAATCAACTGTTTATGGTAGCAATAGGCTTCTCATCAACAGTACGCTATTATTAATTAAATTTGGGGGAAGGAGTCTCAAAAGTTATATACAGACTTTCAAGTGCATGGGAATGGTGTCCTAACTCCTATCTTGTTCAAGGGTCAACTGTTTCAGTTTTTTAAAGTAAATGTTCTAAGGAAGAATTCATCTGGGACCTGATTTAGGAAAAATCTTGTGTGAAGTTTAGTAAAACTGAAGTCATCTTTGTCAAGGAATATAGATGAGACTAGTGAATCTCTCTTCAGTGTAAGAGATTTAACATTTCTTCTTAACTGGTAGATCCAAGAGGCAAATATTTAAAAATTTAAGAATCATCTAAGCAAGACAATTAGCACAATTAGAGAAGGCACATTCTTTTTAAGGATAGGTAGAATATTTATAGATATAGATTATATAGGATGCCATAAGGCAAGAAATTTTCAAAGTCAATATTATACAAATTGCTTTCACAAAACATTTATATTAGAAAATCAAAATATTTATTGTTTTAGATTAAAATACTTTTGAAAATCTATTACTGGTCAATCTCTTCTTATATATCAAGCCTCTTCTTGGTAAAAGACGGAGAAGGAAGATTTGGTAATGATGCTAAGACTTTTATTAGTTAACTGGATGAATGGGGTCCTATTAACCAATACTGCTTTGCTTATTTAACAAGTTTTATTTTAGTCCTCAAGTGTTATGGTAGGACATTCAGAATCTTTCTATTCTAAACTGTTATTTTAGCAATATCTTTCCAACTGAACCCTTGAAATGTAATCAATCCCTATCCTATACCACACAAAAAGTTGGTTCTTAATGAAGGCACCCAATCCCTATCCCCACCCACCCTCTGCCATCAGAGATAAATAGAATTGTTTTCCTTCATCGAGGAGTGTCAATCAGATTCTCTAATTTTCACAAAAATACTTGACATCAAAATCTTCTGGATCTCTATTTCTGAACCTCTCTCCAAGTGACCAGTAGCCCAGATGACTAAATGCTACACAATGAAATGCATTCAAATGTGATGAACATTCAATATGGCCCATCAACTCTGGTACAATTTCTCCTTTCTTCCCACTCCCTGGGTAAATGGAAAGAAATTCAAAGCTCATAAAAAAAAAAAAAAAAAACAAAGCCACAAATTGAGATTTATTCCTAATATTACTACCAAATACACTGTCTACTATGCTGCTCAGTGCTATTACATATCAACTTAGAATTTAGGCACAGACAAAATCCTGTTTTGTCTAAAGAATTACTATCTTTCCTTCCATCAGATAAGCTCTCATGTTTACCTTTTTTTCTTTCCTTGTGGGGAAATTCAGAAATAAATGTAAGGCTGATTTTTCAGTGTTACCTTACCATTTAATATTATGTTAATCTGTCCTAATAGTTTTTCTTCTCAATTTGCCTAAAACACATTTGGAATTAGGTAAGATAGAAATTATTATGAATGACAGTAATGCTATTCAGTGTATGCCTTTGTTTATGTAGTTCTCCACAAGTGAAATGTTTTTGCCTCCCTCTTTGTTGAATCCTACTCAATCTTCCAGACTCAATACAAATATCACTTACTTTATAAAGCTATCCCCCAGGACTCTAGCTGACTTTTGTTCTCCTTCCTTTCTGATCTATTAATGCATTTTCTGTTTGGAAAACGTGTTACTGGCTACACTAATGTTTCCCTACTGCCCCATTTGAGATAAAGATAATCACAATCTCACCTTGCATGGTAGCAATTGTGCTTTCAGCATTTCATAAAAACAAACAATCCTATGAGTACATACACTGGACCATTTTCTCCACCATGTATGCATAGCCCACAAGAGAAGCCCCAAGTTCTTGCCACACAGTGTAGCCAGCTTACAGACTGTTTTCCTTCCAACTGTTACATTCTAATTCTCAGATTCAGAACAAAAGCTTCTAGAGATCTGGTGCCAGTGCTATGCCATTGTTCGATCTTTCTGAGATCCTAATAAAATGCTGGGCATAAAGTATGTTCGCAAATAGCCGACAGTGATTCACAGACTGAGACATAGACTGGCCTAGGTAGAGCAACTCAGGAGTGGCTAACACCAAAGCCCTAGGAACTAAACTCGTACCCAGGAATCACTGTGTCCTAAGCCCTAAAACTGTGAAATCTTGGCTCAACTTCCTTCTGTTTCATCTCAGAAGCTCTTTATCATAGAAATCAAGACATGGTAAAATACAGTGAGCTTTGGAACCCTGGCAGAAAAGCTTGCGTCTTGGATCTGTTTGGCTCCCTGATGTTGGTCATGTTCAGTGTTCTCACTCAACCTTAGCCTTCTCTTCTCTGATACAGGAATGATAGTTACTAACCTAAAACAATTTTATGAGGAGCAAGTAAGATATTGCCTGCAAAGCACATGGCACAATGCCTTACACATGGAATCTCTTAATATTTTCCCTTCTAGAGAAGTCTACTGCCCTTTCTCTTCACTCCCCTCCTTTATCTTCTCTTCCCAGGTTTATACACACCTAGATGAAGTTTCAGTACTTTGGGGCTACCTGTCCTATCATTATCCACTTGAAATTAGTATCTTATAGACTATGAACTCATACCAGATGAAAACTTACAACGTATCAAGTCAGATTTTATCATCCCACATTTTTAAGTATTATGAAATGAGCAAGTAATAAGAAATCTTTCCTTGCATATCACCAAGATCTGTATCTAATTGGGTCTCAGACACAACTACTTACTGCAGGAAGAGGAAAAAATCAAGACCCCTGTTAGACCTCAAAGCTCTCCAGTTTAGTTAAGATTTCTTACCTTCATTCTGAAGCCTCAAGAAATCCTAAAGAGAAGGGCAAATAGCCATGGAAATAAATCTAGTTACACAATTATAAAGAGTGTTAGGACTCATCAGTTGTCATCTGTTGAACGCACCACCTACAACATAGGATCCCCAATTCCTTGCACACTCTCCCAGAATGATCTTTCATAGTTTCTTACCTCTTAAAACAACTTTTTAAAACACACATCTTGAAGGTGCCACCTATTGTTTTCTGTTCTAAATTCAACGTTTTATATGTACACTTCCAAATGTGTAATTATTTTACTTCTTAAATTAAGTGCTCTCAACTTGTATCAAATACTTCTTTCTGTGTTAAGTGGGCTGGATATAGACTCCTAAGGAGCTGATAGATTGGTAAAATAATAAAAGGTTTATAGAAAGAATAAATTTAAGGTATCTTTCTATGATGCATCTTTCAAGACAATTTTTAATGAACTATTCTGAGCCTTCACACATTTAATTTTACTGAGCCAAATGAAATGTGCACAGTATTACAGAAATAAACCCTCCAGTTTCCAAGAGGCCTTGGGATTTGGGACAGTATTAATCGCTATTAATGAAATTTAGGTTCAGTGTGGGCTACCTACATTCACAAAGTCTCAAAATGACAAAATCAGCCTATGTTTATGTATTTAGTGAGGAGAGGTTTTGGCTTCCAAAATGAAAAAACAAAAAAAAAAAGTTAAGAATGTTAGTTACAAAGAGGATTAGAGGAAGATAAAGACAAATGTAACTGGAAAAAAGAAGGTTATGGGATTTAGTGCTTAAAAATATCTAGCCTGTTAAATTACTTGAGCCTGTCCCCAGGCCACTTCCACAACGATATCCCCACCTCTCTAAACTTACTGTCAAGGTGGGGGCATTTCTCCAAAGCTCTGCTTAGTAGTTTCCCATTTCTCTAGCCTACTTATTTGTCTTCCTTCACAAGCAAGCAATGTTTGCTAACAAAACCCTTCTTGTGATTCTCCTATCAAGGTTTGGCTAGCTTTGGTTAACCTTCCAAACCTGTGGCCAAAGGAAAAACTGCTCAAATCAGGTATGAAGAAGCCTAAGAGTAAAAATTAGTAAGACTGAGAAGGAGAATATATGGGAACTCTCAGTACTTCTCTCAATTTTGCTGTAAACCTAAAACTTCTCTAAGAAGTTGTCCATTAAAGAAACTAATAGGACTCAAAGTAGCACCAAGTCTGAAAGTAGTAACAAGTAAGGAGAATCTCACTTGTTCAGACCTGAGTAAATAAAAGAAGTTTTGGTAGCTGTGGTCAGGAGTAGTGCCTAACTGGTTAGAACTACAGAGTCCTATGTATCTTGCACAATCTAAAACACCAAATATTACATGATAAATGCAGTATATTTTCTCTTATCCCTAGTAACTCATTACTTGCAATATTTCTACCTACTCCTTAGTTCCCACTTAACATATGGAAGCAAGAATATGTGGTGGATCATAATGGATAGCCAATGGATCAAAAAATGTTTAAGGAAATAAAAGAATAGCTTGATACAAATGAAAATGCAAACTATATATACTTAAATTTTATGGGATGTAGCAAAAGTAGTTCTATAGTTATGTTTTTAACACCTATATTAAGAAAAAAGGTAAACAATTTAACTTTACGCCTCAGGGAACTAGACAAAAACAACAAACTAAACCCAAAGTTAGAAGAAGGGAAGGAAATGAGTATCAGAGCAGAAGTAAATGAAATAGAGAAAACAAATATAACAGAAAAGATCAATGAAACTAAGAGCTGGTTTTTTAGAATATGAAATTGACAAATCTTTAGCTAGACTAATAAACATGTTTAACATTAGAAATAAAAGAGATATTACTGATAATAACAAATCACAAGGATCATAAGGAACTAATACAAAAAATTATATTCCAAAAAATATATTCTTCCAATGGAAGAAATGTAGAAGTTCCTAGAAACATACAACCTACCAAGACTAAATCATGAATAGAAAATGTAAACATATTGTGAGTAAAGACACTGAATTAATAATCAAAAAATGCCCCCACAAAGTAGGACCAAATGGCTTCCCTGGTGAATTTTACCAATTATTTAAATAAGAATGAACACCAATCCTTCTCTAACACCTTAAAATAGAAAACTGAAGTGGTGAAGGCACTTTCCAACTCATTTAACAAGGTCTACATTATGCTCATACTAAAGCCATAAAACACTAGAAAAAAAGAAAATTACAGGCCAATATCCTTGATGAACATTCCTGCAAAAATCTTCAACAAAATATTAGCAAACTGTATTCAACACATTAAAAGGATCATACACTATCACACACACACACAAAATCAATGTGATACACAGCATTAACATAACGAAGGATAAAAATCCTATGATAATTTCAGTAGATGCAGAAAAAGCCCTTGACTAAATTCAACATCATTGCATGATAAAAACTCTCAACAAGTTGAGTATAGATACAAGGTACCTCAGCTTACTACAGTCCATATATGATAAGTCCAAAGCTAACATCATACTCAGCATTGGAAAGGTAAAGGCTTTTACTCTAAGAACAGGGACAGAACAAGACACTCACCCTCATCATTTTAATTCAATATAGTATTTTAAGTCCTAGGCAGAGCAGTAAGGCAAAAAAAAAAAAAAAAAAAAAAAAAAGAGTAAAAGGTATTCAAACTGGAAAGGAATAAGTAAATTTGTCTCTAATTACAGATGGCATGATCTTATAAATGTCCATCAATAGATAAATGGATAAAGATGTGGCATATACATACAATGGAATACTACACAACCATAAAAAGAGATGAGATCTTGCCTTTTTTGACAACATAAATGGACCTAGAGGTTATTATGCTAAATTATGTAAATCAGACTGAGAAAAGAAATACCAGAGGATTTCACTCATGTGAAATCTCAAAAACAAAACAAAATGAACAATCAAAAAACAAACAAGCAAGTTCAACCCATAAGTACAGAGAATAAACTGATGGTTGCTAAAGGTCAGGGAGATAGGAATAGGTAAAATGGATGAAACAAAATGGGAGATGTGGGCACCCAGTTATGGAAGGGAATAAAAGGTACAGCATAGGGAATATAGTCAATGATGTCGTAATAGCTTTGCATGGTGAAGGTTATAGTTGCACTTCTGGTGAGCACAACATAGTGTATAAGGATGTGGAATTACTATGTTGTACATCTGAAACTAGTATACCACTGTCAATCAACTATACTCAAAAAAATTTTTAATGTTCAAGATTACCCCAAATAATACATGAAATCAGTAAAGTTGCAGAATACAAAATCAAAATATAAAAATAAACTTTATCTATATATCTGTAACCAATTCTTAGAAACAAATTAAGAAATTCCACTTACAGTAGACTAAGAAGAATAAAATAAATAGGAATCAATCTAACCAAAGATGAAAGACCTGTATACTGAAAGCTACAAGATATTAATGAAAGAATTTGTGAGTGCAGTCGTTTAGGCATCCGGCTTTGGCTCAGGTCATGGTCTCATGGTTGATGGGTTCGAGCCCCAAATTGGGCTCTGTGCTGACAGCTCAAAGCCTAGAGCCTATTTCAGATTCTGTGTCTCCCTCTCTCTCTGACCCTCCCCTGATCACACTGTCTCTCTCTCTCAAAAATAAATAAACACAATAATTTTTAAAAATTGAAGATACAAATAAATGGGAAATTATTACATGCTTATGTGTTGAAAATCAAGATTGTTAAGATGTTTGTACTACCCAAAGCAGTCTGTAGGTTCAATACAGTTTATATCAAAATTCCAATGGCACTTTTTACAAAAATAGAAATAATCCTAAGACTTGTATGGAAACACAAAGACCCTGAACATCCAAGGCAATCTTAAGAATGATCAAAGGTGGAGGTATCATGCTTCCTAATTTCAAACTATATTACAAAGCTATGGTTATTAAAACATTTTTATTGGCATAAAAACAGATACAAATCAATGGAGAATATAGAGAATCCAGAAATAAACTAAGGCATATATGGCCAATTACTTTTCAACAAAGTCATCTAAACTACACTATGAGGATAGGATAGTCTCTTCTATAAATGGTACTGGGAAAAAGGGATATACACATACAGAAGAATAAAACTGGACCCCTATTTTACACCATCCACAAAAATCAATGTGAAATGCATTTAAGGCTTTAATCTCAGACCTGAAATCATAAAACTCCTACAAGAAAATGCAGGAAATAAGCCCCTTGGCATCAGCCTTCATGATGACTTTTTGTGTCTGATACTAAACACAAAAGCAGTAAAACACCAAACAGACGAGTGGTGCTACAATAACGTAAGACTATGCAGCAAAGGAAACCATAATAACACTAAAAATATAAATCACATTGAACAAGGCAAGATATGTTCAAATGACATCTGATAAAAGGTTAGTATCCAAAATATATAGCGAATTTATACAACTCAATGCCAAAAGAATAATAACAATCCAATTAAAGATGAGAAGACATGCAAAGACATTTCTCCAAAGGAGACATAGATCACCAACAGACACATGAGAAGATGCTAATACCATTCATCATCAGGGAAATGCAAATCAAAACCACAATGAGGTATCACTTCACACCTGTCAGAATGACTAAGATTAAAAAAAAAATAATAATAAAAGAAGTAACAGGTGTTGGTGAACATGTCATGAAAAAGGAACCCTAGTGTATTGCTGGAGGGAATGCAAATTGGTGTAGCCACTATCACAGACAGTGTGGAGCTCCCTTAAAAAATTAAAAATAGAACTACCACATGGTTCACTAGTTCCAAATCAAAACCACAATGAGGTATCACTTCACACCTGTCAGAATGACTAAGATTAAAAAAAAAAATAAAAGAAATAACAGGAGTTGGTGAACATGTCATGAAAAAGGAACCCTAGTGTATTGCTGGAGAATGCAAATTGGTGCAACCACTATCACAGACAGTGTGGAGCTCCCTTAAAAAATTAAAAATAGAACTACCACATGGTCCACTAGTTCCACTAGTGGGTATTTACCAAAGAATATGAACACACTGATTCTAAAAGATACATGAATCCCTCTGTTTATTGGATTATTTACCATAGTCAAGTTATAGGAACCACATGAGTATCTAATAGATGAATGGATAAAGAAGTAGTATGTATGCATTTGTGTTTATGTATATATACACACAATGGAATATTACTCAGTCATAAGAATAAAATATTTCCATCTGCAACAAACTGGATAGATTTAAAGGGTATAATGCTAAGTGAAATAAATCAGAAAAAGACTATTACCATATGATTTACTCATACATTGAACATAAGAAATAAAACAAAGAAAAAAGAGAAACAAACAAAAGATTCCCATATAAGGAATAAACTGATTGTTACCAGAAGGGAGAGGGGTAATGGGTGAAATAGGTAAATAGGATTAACAGTACACTTATCATGCTGAGCACTGGGAAATATACTGAATTACTGAATCACCATATGGTACACCTGAAACTAATATGACACTGTATGTTCATTATACGGGAATTAAACACACACAAACACACAAACACACACACACACACACACACCACAAAACTCCTACAACTCAATGGCAAAACACAAAAGTCCAATTTTATGGGCCACCTGGGTGGCTCGTCGATAAAATGTCCAACTCTTAATTTCATCTCAATTCATGATCCAAAGGTCTTGGGATCCAGCCCACAACACTCAGTTTGGATTCTCTCTCTATCCCTCTCTCCCTGTGTGTGCATCTCTCAAAGGGGAAAAAAAGTTTAAATTGAGCAAATTACCTGAAGAGACATTTCTCCAAAAGCAACATACAAATGAGCAAAACATTCATGAGAAGACACTCAAAATAATTGGTCATTGGAGAAATGCAAATCAAAATCACAATAAAACAAAATCACAGCTACTAGGAAGTCTATTATCAAAAACGTAAAAAATAACATATACTGCAAGGATATCAAGAAAAGGGAACCCGTCTACATTGTTGGTTGGAATATGAACTAGTGCAGCCACTATGGAAAATAACATGAAGATTCCTCAAGAAATGAAAAATGAGGGGTGCCTGACCAGCTCAGTTGGTTAAGTGTCCTACGCTTGATTTTGGCTCAGGTTATGATCGTATATTTTGTGAGACGGAGCCCTGCGATGAGCTCTGAGCTAACACACAAAGCCTGCTTGGGATTCTGTCTCCTTCTATCTGCCCCTTGCCCCTTAAAACAAATAAATTAACATTAAAAAAATAAGCAATTAAAATTGAAGTACCATCTGATCTAGCAACCCATTTCTAAAGGATATCAGATCACTAAGTCAAAAAGATATGTGTATTCTCAGCGTTCATTTCAGCATTATTCATGATATCCAAGATACAGGAGAAAGTGTCCATAGGTGGATGAATGGATCAAAAACTGTAGTGTATATATATACAAATCTGTATGTATATGTACACATACAAATATTATTCTGCCTAAGAAAAGAAATCCTGCTATTTACAGTAACATGGGTGAAACTGGTGGGCAATATGCTAAATGAATAAGCCAGAGAGAGGAAGACAAATACTATAGGGATTTATTTTTATGCACAACACACATTTTTTAGGTTGAACTCATAGAAACAATAGAATCATGGTTGCCAGGGGCTGGACTAGGGGAAATGGTGAAAGGTTTTTAAAAGGGTAAGAATTTTCAGTTATAAAATGATTAAGTTTTTAGGATATAATGTATAGAATTGTGACTATAGTTGATAATACTCTATGGTATAATTATAACTTTCTAATAGAATAAATATTAAGAATTTACACACACGTAACTATGTAAAATGATGTATGTGCTGATTAACTGGAAGGTGAGAATCCTTTCACAATATAAACATATGTCAAATCATTATATCATGCATTTTAAATATAATGTTCTAAATTATGTTATAACAAATCTAGTAGGAGATCAGATGAGGTAAACCAAAGGAGATTCTATTCCATTGTTGTTAAAACAACTGCCCTCTTACCCAGTTCAGAAGACCTGGGGTAAATGACATAAGATCCCTTCTCTAATACATGTATAAAAACAAGAGAGTATTTTCCCAACCAGATCCATTAATTCATCATACAGACTGAACAGGGTTCCAAGTATAATGTCTACTACTCTCTCCCTCTATCTGCCTTGTTCATAAGTCAATGAACAAGGTATAGTCTCTAGCTTGCCAATCACCTACCAAGAGAAATGTAAGACAATCACAAATAACCATAGTATAAGATGAAAAATGACACACGCAGATAGAGAAATGAAAAAGGGAAGAGAATATTATGGCTGTCTAGAGAAGGAGGGGGAGATTTCTGAGGACCAAGAACTACTTCATGGATACAATGCACTTGAGAAAATACTTGAAGTATAGATCAGAGTACCTTTCACAACTACAGTTGTTTTCAATTTCTCACACTGGAGAAAAAATCGTATATCCCTGAACTTTTCAATTCAGAAATGTCTGTGTGACTTACTTGGCCACAAACTAAAGTGAAAATGTGTGTGCTTGCCTTGAATTTTTCCCCTAGGTGGTTGGGACACCTACAGATGTCCAAATGGAGGCTGCTGTATCAGCCATCATGTCGTAGAGTGGCGTCCGCTGAGGCCTCTCTTTCCCCCTCTGACTGCTTCCTTAAGCTACTGCCAAGGCCATCGATCTGGAAAAGAGAATTTCCCAAGGCCACAGATTGCAGGTCTCCCCTTCATTTTCACTACCCTTACTAAAGGCCCATGTTTTCTTAACTTCTTTTTTTTTATTTGCTAACATTTTCGTCTTGTCAGGACTGGGCTTGCCATGTTCAGTCCTTATGCAGACTCCAAATCCATCCTGCAGCCAGACGGCTGCCTGCTCACTGGATAAGAACAAGGCAAGACCAGTGGGACCAGCGGAGAAATAACCCTTGTTGTCATAAACCACTGAGATCTGGAGACCATTGATGAATGCAGCATAATTTATTCTATTCTAGCTGATGAAGCAGGATTTGAATTTGTGCCAGGAGAGAGATTGTAGATAAATGGGGAGAATTCTGCAGCCCTGCAAACATTTATGAAGAGCAATGTCTCTAAACCTATCACTTAAGGTGTATAAAAATAAAGTGAAGCCTACTGTGTTAGAACCTACATTTCAAGAAAATCTACAAGTACTTATACCCAGAGATATCTATTCCTAGCTCAAGTAATTTTTTCCTCAAATTTTCTTTGATTTCTATACCTGCTTTTGTTTAATCTCACAAAAATTGACTCATTATTCCCTCATCGCCAGGTGACATTTAAAGATTGAATTAAATCCAGAAAGCTCTGATTTATGTGGCTCTGATAAACCATGACATTTCCCAAATGAGTCTATAAAAAATGCATAGGTGATAGATTCTACTAATGCTCTAGGGGTATGATGATTTCTGCACTGAAGAAATACATAATTCTGGATTTTAAATTGTCATTATATGCCTATGCTTCTTGATTTAGAGACAGAAATGAATGTATTATAAAAGTAATGTCTTTGAAATTTACAAACTTTCCTCTGACCTGTAAGAAGTTTTTGGAAAAGTAATCAGCCTCTCATAGTCATCTGCTCACCTTCTAATGGAAATACATGATATTTACCATTATTTTATGATAGTTTTATTGGAATGCAAAGTCCACATAGAGCCTAAAGCTATCATTCACCTTTACTTTCTAATAAATAAAATGGATCTTTCATTCATATAACTGTTACTTGCCACAAAGGACTTTCACAAATCAAGAGACTATAGATGCTGGCGAGGGTGTGGAGAGATGGGCACCCTCCTACACTGT
>NC_043708.1:93268534-93334647 GCF_006229205.1 Suricata suricatta
GATGGAGTACTACATGGCAATGAGAGGGAATGACATATGGCCCTTAGTAGGAAAGTGGATGGACCTCGAGGGTGTCATGCTGAGCGAAGTAAGCCAGGCAGAGAAGGACAGAAACCATATGTTTGCACTCATAGGTCTAACAGGAAAACGGGAAAGACCTAAGGGAGGACCAGGGGGAGGGGAAGAGGGAGAGAGAGTTGGGGAGAGAGAGGGATGCAAAACTTGAGAGACTATTGAATGCTGAAAATGAACTGAGAGTTGAAGGGGAAGGGGGAGGGGAGAAAAGAGGTAGTGGTGATGGTGGAGGGCACTTATGGGGAAGAGCACTGGGTGTTGTATGGAAAACAATTTGACAATATAATATTATGGGAAAAACATAAATAAATAAAATAAAATGTAAAGAAAAAAAGGACTTTCAAATACATAAGCTCATTTAATACTATTAACAACTCAGAACAGCATCATTATACTTCTTTTATAAATGAGTATAGTGAGTTTCAGACAAGTTGAGATTTTCCTATGAATTGTATTTATGACAAATTTAAGTAACAGAATTATACAAAGTAGGGCTAAAACTTAAGCCCCCAAATTCTGGCTGCAAGTTTCCCAGTTTGCTTGTTACACTTCATAATTCACCTTGAACCTTCCTCCACCATATGATAAAGCATTATATCAAATGCTCCCTCACTCTCTCCAGCTGTGCTTTCTGCTCCAGCATCAGCCTGTACTGGTTACTTTTGGGTTTTCTCTCAGTCACAAAGCCTTCACTGTGCATCAGATTTGCTCTTTAACATCTCAGAAATTCTCTTTGGCTCCTGAGCTCTTGTTTTCTACCCTTCTCAGGTAATACTAAACCTGACCTCCTCTCCTCTCACTCCTGGCTTTGGCTTCTGAGATGGCCTAAAGCCCCCAATGCTACTCTTCACAAAGAATTCAGCATCCTTTTACTTTTACCATCCTATATATTCTTTTCATGCATATATGTAAATAGTGGACCCTTCCACAAAACTGTGCTATCATACATTTTTAGTAGTTCAACACATTTATCCTAGGAAAGTAATTTAGATTTTCAATCCCAACCAGGACTCATAATAATACTTTGACATATATTCTTCCCACCTAAATGGGTTTAGATTTCTAACAGTTATTTCTAGGTGACACACACAGAATTGGTCACAGTGACACCCTGCAGCCAACAACCACCTGCACTTGTAGACAAGTCCCCAGCTTGACAGCTGGTGTCAACAGAAATCAACATCTGTAAACACCTCCTAGAATCAAAATATAAAATCACAATTCAGGAACAATGTATGTGAGGGGAGGTCAGTACACTTTACCTAACAATGTAATTTTTCTTGACTAGAAAGATCCCAGAAAGCACAGAAGTAAAAAGATTTAACACTACTTATGTGGTCAATTGAGAAAAGCACATGGCAATGTAGCAATTCACTTTTTGCTGGTCAAGTAATAGCTGTCACTATCCCTGACCCTAATCTAGAGGTTTAAGAACAGGATTTTTACATTGTCACAGTGTTTCATAAATCTGGCAGAAAAATTTCAGATTGACATGATCTGGCAAAAATGAACCTCAAGCTTTCCCAACTTGGTTACTATCAGAAGGGCTTTGCTGTACTTGAGGACTTTTTACTGTTGCTATTCAAGTGTGTAATTCTAAGAGGACCAAGATCATGCATGGACAGCTTGTTTTCCATATGGTCAAGCACAATGCCAGATTCTTACATTACGGCATGGTCAAAGACTACTGGAGTAGAAATCAAACTATACACCTTCTGCTCCAAGCCCTGCCTTTACTGTTGAGGGTTTTTTTTTTTTTTTTTTTTTTTTTTTTTTTTTTTTTTTTTTTTTTTTTTTTTTTTTTTGTAACTTCTCCCAATCTCCACTGGCTCATCTATGGCATGAGGGGAATGACCTAGGTAACCTCTTCCTGGTGTGACTTGTTGGGCTCTCTTGACTCCTGTTGATAGTAATATTTATGCAAATAATGTTCTGATCATCTTGAAACTACAGGGTTAATAGAGCTCTGTTGGACATATTGGGTATTAGGACTCTCAGTTGGACAAAGATCCCCTACAAAAGCAAAATAACTGAAGATAGTGCTAAAAATGGGAATAGTATGTTTGTTGGAGCCAGCAGGTTAAGCTAGGGAATTGCTCATTGCAACAGAGAATGGGAAAAATGAAGGAAAAACAAATTGAAAAGTAGAACTGTTACTACTATGGGCTTCTGGCTTTCTTTATCAAATCCTGACAAGCCTCCTGACACTGATTCTCTCAACCTCAGAAGTATTTACTGTGTAAATTCAGCAGCAGCCTAATAGTGAAAGACTGGTTGGTTTTGTAAATGTCCACTAGACAGTATTTACCATTTTTGAGCCAATAGCTGATGACAGCAGATTGTGTGGTTTTCTAGCCAATTTCTATTACATTCCTCATCTCCAGCAAGAAAAAAAATCGCCTGACACAATCATCAGTATCCATAGTATCCACAGTATCCATAGCTGTGCTCTCCTCCAGTTATTAATTTCAGCTCTCAATTGTCTTTATAAGCTATCAAAGAAATGTTAAGAAGCCAGAACATTTTCTATTTATCAGATATGAGGTCCTACCAGCACCTATAAAGTCTGTTCTCCCTCCAATATTCTTTCTTCCAATGCCTTTGCCATCCTCTCAGTTACCAAGGGCATAAAGCCTTAGCATTATTGCTGTATTTTCACCTCCCTAGTCCCCAATGCAGTCAGTTGACCCAATCTCATAGTTGCAACTCCAAAATGTTTTTCAAATTCACTCTGCCTTCCACACTTCTGTATCACTCTTCTACTTATAGTCTAAGTTTTTTAAAATTGATTTATTTACTTTGAGAGTGAAGGAGGGGCAGAGAGAAGGAGAGGGAGAGACAGAATCCCAAGCAGGCTCTGCACTCTCAGTGCAGAGCTGGATGCAGGACTCAAACCCTCAAACCATGAGATCATGGTCTGAGCTGAAATCAAGAGTCAGATGCTTAACTGACTGAGTCACCCACCAGGTTCCCCTACTTACCCTATAATTTATTTTGTCTAGACCACTGAAATAAAGTCCTATTTTTTCTCCCTTCTTAGTCTCATTTTTCTTCAATCCATTTCCTTTGGAATACTCTTCCCCAAGTACATGTCACAGCTCTGCTCAAAGCTTAGAATTCTTCTTTACTGCAGAATCAAATCCAAATCACCTTAGTCTAGCCTTAGAGTGCCATTGGCCTGTATTTCTAAATTATACTGTCCATAATATAGTATTTGGGGGGTTAGTTAACTGTCATAGTTAATTTTGCCACCTTGGCTAAGTCACTGTACCAGATATTTGGTCAAATATTTTTCTAGATGTTTCAGTGAAGGTATTTCTAGATGACATTAACATTTAATTCAGTGTCCTGTGGGGCACCTGGGTGGCTCAGTTAAGCATCTGACTTTGGCTCAGGTCACGATCTCACAGTTTCTGAGTTCCAGCCCTGAGTCGGGTTTTGTGTTGACATCTCAGAGCCTGGAGCCTTCTTTGTATTCTGAGTGTCCCTCTCTCTCTCTGCCCCTCCCCTGCTTGTGTGCTCACTCTCTCTCTCTCTCTCTTTCAAAAACGAATAAACATTAAAATGTTTTTAATTAAGGAAATCAGTAGACTTTGAGCCAAGTACAGTATCTTTTATCCTATGGATGGGTCTCATTCAACCAGTTGAAGACCTTAAGAGAATTTGTACCTCAAATGTAGTA
Source organism: Suricata suricatta (assembly GCF_006229205.1). Classification (NCBI taxonomy): domain Eukaryota; kingdom Metazoa; phylum Chordata; class Mammalia; order Carnivora; family Herpestidae; genus Suricata; species Suricata suricatta. The sequence continues at coordinate 93,272,292 of NC_043708.1, forward strand.
CCAGCTCCTGCCTGAGTCTCCAGCCTGTTGGCCTATCCTGTATATTCAAACTTGGCAGCCTCCACAATTGTGTGAGCCAATTCCTTAACATCTCTGTCTGGATCCTCATGTCACCACCTACACACTGGTTCTGTTTCTCTGAGGAACTCTGACATATTAGTTTAATGCAAAACAAATACACCAAGATTCAGTGTTTAAATGCCTTCAATAATGCTAGTTTGAACAAGATACAACATGTTCTTCATAGTTTTCTTTTTCTTAATTTTTTAAAAACATTTATTTATTTTTGAGAGACAGATTATGATCAGGGAAGGGGTAGAGAGAAAAGGACACACAGAATCGGAAGCAGGCTCTAGGCTCTGAGCTAGCTGTCAGCACAGAGCCTGATGCGGGGCTTGAATCCACAAATTGTGAAATCATGACCTGGGCTGAAGTCGGATGCTCAACTGACTGAGCCACCCAGGTGCCCCTGTTTTTCATAGTTTTCTAAAATCTAATATTTATATATGGATTCTAAGTCATGCTAGTTTTTGTCACCAAAATGTGTAGGGAAGAAAAAGTTGTCGGTGATAAGATGGCTGTAGTTAGAACTAGCTGGGAAATGAGAAGAGCAGCATACTCTGAGAGAACTTCTAGTTTATTTAGTTAACAGCTTGGTTAGAAATGGTGAGGCCACCTCCTTTAAGCAGAGTTAAGATATGAGAGGTTTAGCCAATGAGTTAAATTGTTCTACATCTTAACTGGCAACTTAGAGGGGTCTTTTGCTGTCTAAATTAGGGACTTGAGAACCTTAACAACTGTTTGACTAAATAAACATAGCAATGGCAGACTTAGTATTAGAACATAACTCCTATGCCATGCTGAACTCAAAGCTGAGGATCAGACTAAACATGGGAAAGGAGGCGAAGTCTCAAGTGAAAAGAAGTTAGAGATCAAAAATAGAGATTGGCAAGGCAGAGTCTTGGAGAAGGGAGTCATCTGCAAAGTGAAGAAATTGACTCTAGAAAGGAAGGGCGATTCAATACCTCTCAACTGAGAGAAGTAACTCAGACATAGAAAGCCAAGTGGCATGCTGAAACAGTTTGATGTTAGAGAGAAGGGAAGTTGAAGCAGCATGTTAAATTGCTTCATCTTCTCAGGAAGGTGGAAGGCTTAGCGTGAAAAAGAAGTAGGCTTCAGATTCAGAGCCTTGATGTGAAATCTGGCTTTACCACATGCTATTTGTGCAACTGGGAAAACTTACCTTCTTCACTGTATGAGGAAAATTATGTGTGCAGAAATAAATCAATGAAGGTTTGTTACCTTTGGTAGCCTTCTAATGAAGTTCTAGTTTGAAAGATTTACTTTACAAGCCATATATGTAATGCTTTCTATGTACCAAGCATTATTCAACAAGCTTTACAAATATTATCCTACTGAATCATCATAGCAACTGTATAAAGTAGGTATGATTATTGTATCCCATTTTGCTGATGAGTTAATTGGGGCCAGAGAGGTTAAGAATCTTTCTGAAGGTAATAGGTGGTATATAAATTAGATAGAGAAGTTTATCACTAGGTACTCTGGAAACCAACTATCGTTATTTTCAACTGGAGACGGGTCAGATTTAGGCAGTTAATTGTGCACTCACTGTAAGTAAATTGGGGCCAGAGAGGTCAAGTATCTTTCCTAACAAAAAAGAACAAAATTAAAGATATTAAATAAGATTATTATAACCCTGTCTCTAACATCTTTCTAATAGACCAAATACATGGCGGGATTTTATATTTTCAACATTCTGTGAATACAATTTATCTTGTACTAGTAATTCTTTTATTTAATTTTTAGCAGTTAGGTAAGTTTTTAGAAGTCTGCAATATATAAAAATAGAGGTCTTCTGTTGTGCTTACACATAAGAAAATGAAATTTATATTTTAGGACAAAGTGTTGCTCAAAATATCTCCTAAGTGTGATACTGAAGTATGGTTTACCTATATGTAAACTGACACATGAAGGGATCTAAAAACGTTTTAGAATTTGGGATTGATATTTGTAAGGATTATAAATCCTAAATATTCTTTTTTAAAGGAAACAGGTACTTTCACATAGACACATTTTACTCTAATTCATCCCATGATGAGAGCAGCCATGTGACATAGTAGGAAGGACACAGCTTTGGAATCAGGGAAGTTGGGTTTGAAACTTCCTCTCCCTGGTGCTAGTCTGCTGTGTAATATTGAGAAACTCTTTAAAGTAATTCATTTCCGTTTTGTGAACTCCAAGAATGAGGAGTAACAACTGCACTACATTTTGTACAATTATAATCAAGGGTAAACATTTCCAGCATCATACCTGGCTTATTTTAGGGAAAAGAGTAAACCACTATCATCCGAAAGCTAGGTTCTCCTGGTTAGTCTTAAACAACTCTGCTGAGTATGTGTCTAGAATTTTAAAACATTAGTTGACTATAAAAATGTGCCAACAGAACATGCAGTGATAATAAAACCACCATTCACATTGTTTGTGTTCTTGTGATGAGATACTGTGGTCTGAAAGTTTTACAACTCATGGAAAAGTGTCCATTTCACACTGACTTTTTTTTATATCCTGACATCTCAAAACATCTCTACTTCAGACTGAGACTAAAATTTAGTTTTTTTATTCAGAACAAGAACTGGGGAAGATAAAGTGGAGTAATAAGATTGTGAGCCAACTTCATCCTCCAGACACACTGATGCAACAACTTTACCTACTTAACATTTAAAACACCCTGAAGACTGGCAGATCACACTTTCCATATCTAGTGGTAGAAAGAAGGCCAAATTAAAAAGTGTAGGAGGCACAGAAATGCAGTTCTAAAACGAACCTTCTCTATGACTCACCAGAAAAAGAAAGGACATCACATGTACAGAGGAGTGAGGGAATCAGGCTCCATCCTGGGCAACCACAGGCCTGGAGACACATACAGGAAAGAGGAGTCCCCATAATGTCTGGGTTTGAAAATTAGTGGGACTTAACTCTGGGAGGTTTTAACTCTAGTAGAGCCTGAGGGCATTAGGAAACCAAGTCTCCACCTTTAAAGTTCCAGGAAGCCAAATAACTCAGTCCAAAGCACAGCACAGAAGCAGTCCTTTGAAAAGCACCTGGTGTATAAGTGAAGGAGATGAACTGACTAATCTTAGAACATGTGTTAGTGGACCAAGGATGTTCAGGAGATTTCTACAAGAACAGAAATGATCAATGGTGTCATTTTTTGCCCTTTCCAGCCTAAAGTGTCACATGCAGGAGCCACTTATAATGTCCTCCATCAAGCATGATAGCACCACACACCCCACCCCAGTATTCCCTTGGAGACTAAACCACATCCAATCTGCCTGCCTCAGTAGATATCCCCCCAGATGTCTTCCACCATGCCACACCCCTCATGTAGCCCTGGTTGATTTTGTCAGTACTCCAAACTTAGTCTTGTCCTGAGGAAGCAGAGGGAGTTAACCCCACACCAGCACGCCTGGACCTCTTCGGGAGATAGGCCTAACTAAACTAACTAAAGAAACAAAAAAAACCTTTTTTAAAAAATTTTTTTAAGTTTACCGATTTATTTTGAGAGAGGCAGATGCATCACAAGAAAAGAAGAGAGAGAGAAACCCAACTAGACTTTCTGCTGCCAGCAGAGTCCAGCACATACCTCAAACTCACGAAACCATGAGATCATGACCTGAGCCAAAACCAAAAATCTGACACTTAACTGACTGAGCCACCCAGGTGCCTTGAAACAAGAAAAATCTTAAACAATATAACCTTATAACCCAAAAACACTAGCAAAAGAGGAAACAGAACCAAAAGTTAGAAGAAATATAGAGAAGAAATGGAGACTAAAAGTAAAGTTCAATGAAACCAAGAGCTGATTCTTTGAAAAACAAACAAAAACCCCACAAAATTGGTTTATCTTTAGCCAAACTCATTAAGAAAAAAGAGCATTCAAATCAGTAAAATCAGAAATTAAGGAGAAACAACTAATATTGACAGAAATACTAAGAATTATAAGAGAATACTATAGAAAATTATAATGTCAATATATTGGACAACTTAGAGAAATGGATCAATCCTAGGAACATACAATCTTCCAAAACTACATCAGAACATCAGGAAGAAATAAAAAACCCCAACAGATTGATCACTACCAAGAAAATTCATTAGAGATAGAAGAAAAACTTTCCAGAAAACAAGTCCAGGACCAGATGGCTTCACAGGTGAATTATAACAATTAAATTAATTAAAAGTATTTTAATTATTTTATTCTCTGGTATTCTCAAACTATTATCAAAAAAAGAAAAGAAAAAAGAAAGAAAACTTCCAAATTCATTCTATGAGGTCATCATTACCATGATGCCAAACCAGATAAAGATACTTAAAAAACAGGAAACTACAGGCCAGTACCTCTGATGAATATAGACACAAAAATCCTCCACCCAATACAAGCAAATCAAATCCAACAACATAAAATAACTTATTCACCATGATCAAGAAGGATTTATTCCAGGTATGAAAGGGGATTCGATATTTGATGTTCAGTATGATATATCACATTAATAAGAAAAGGGATAAAAACCATGAGATCATCTCAATATATTCATAAAAGACATTTGACAAAACAACCAGTCATGATAAACATACTTACCAAAATAAGCTTAGAGGGAACATATGTCAACATAATAAAGGCCATATCTGAAAAGCCCACAGTTGGGGTCCCCGGGTAGCTCAATCAGTTAAGTGTCCTATTCTTAGTCCAGTTCAGTTCATGGAATCAAGCTCCACATTGGGCTCCAGCCTGACAGCAAGAGCCTGCTTGGAATCCTCTCTCTCCCTCTGTCTTTGCTTCTCCCCTGCTTGTGCTCTCTCAAAATAAACATTTTATATCTATGTATGCATATGTATATACAAATATATGCATGTATATATTTGAAATATATATACATATATATTTGAAATATATTTCATATATACACATATATGCATGTATGTGTATATGTGTATATATGTATGTATATGTGTGTGTATACATATATATATAAAAGAAAAACTCACAGCTAACACTATGCTCAATGATGACAAACTTGTGAACTCTTTCTGAGATCAGGAACCATGTCCTTTCTTACTACTTTATTCAAAATAGTACTGGACGTCCTAGCTGTAGAATCAGGCAACAAAAGAAGTAAAAAGCATGCAAATTGGCAAGGAAGAAGTGAAACTTTCACCATTTGCAGATGACATGATACTAAAGCCTTCACCAAAAAATTACCAGAGCTGATGAATGAATTCTCTAAGACTGCAGGATATAAAATTCATACCTAGAAATCTGTTGCATTTCTATAGACTAACCGTAAAGTGATAGAAATAATTAAGAATACAATCCCATTTATACTTACACCCAAAAAATACAATACCTATCAATGAGCTTAAACAAGGAGGTGAAAGACCTGTATCCTGATAACTATAAAAACATTGGTGAAAGAAACTGAAGATGACACAAATAGAAATATTCCATGCTCCTGGTTTGGGAGTACCAATATTGTTAAAATATTCATACTATCCAAAGCAATCCACACATTTAATGTGGTCCCTATCAAAAAAAAACATTTTTATTTTACAGAACTAGAACAAATTATCTCAAAATTGTATGGAATCACAAAAGATTCAAATACCCAAGCAATCTTGGACAAGAAAAGCAAAGCTGGAGGCGTTATTGAAATCCCTGATTTCGAGATACACCACACAACTGTAGTAATTAAAACAGTATGGTACTGGCACAAAAACACACATAGATCAATGAAACAGAATAGAAAGCTTAGAAATAAATCTTGATTACATTGTCAAGTAATGCTCAAAGGAGTCCAGAATATGCAATAAGAAAATACTAGTCTCTTCAAACAGTGCTGGGAAAACAGGGTATCTACATGCAAAGGAATGAATCTGTACCATTTTCTTAAACTATACACAAAAATAAACTCAAAATAGATTAAAGCCCCAAATGTAAAACATGAAACCATAAAAATCCTAGAAGAGAGGACAAGCAGTAGTGCCTCTGACATCAGCCATACCAACAATTTTCTTTATGCATTCTAAAGCTAGGGAAACAAAAGCAAAAATGAACTATTGGAACTACATCAAAATAAAAAGCTTCTGCACAGCAAAGAAAACAATTACCCTAACAAAAATACAATCTACTGAATAGAAAGAAATATCTGCAAGCGATATATCCAATAAAGGATTAGTATCCAAAAAATATATAAACTTATACAACTCAATACCAAAAAACACAAATAACCCAATTAAAATATGAGCCAAGAACATAAGCAGAGATTTTGCCAAATAAGATATACAATGACTGACAGACAGACACAAGAAAAGATGCTCAACATCTCTCATAATCAGGGAAATAAATAAATAAATCAGAACCACAGTGAGGTATCACCACATACCTGTCAGAATTGGTAAAGTCAATAACAAAAGAAACAGTAAATGTTAGTGAGGTTGTAGAAAAAAGTAACCCTCTTGTGCTGTTGGTGGGAAGGCAAACTAGTGTAGTCACTGTAGAAAACAGTATGGAGGTTTCTCAAAAAATTAAAGATAGGAAAAAAATTAAAGATAGAATTACTATATGATCCAGTAATTCCACTGCTGTGTATTTACTCAAAAAATACAAAAACACTAAAAAAAGATATGTGCAGCATGTTTATTGCATGATCATTTTTAATAGATTATGGAAGCAACCCAACTGTCTATCAATAAATAAAGGGATAAAGAAGAAGTGGTATGTACCCATATGCATGTGCACACTCACACACACATACACACACACACACACACACACACACACACACACACAGACTGGAGTATTAGCCATAAAAAAAGAATGAAATCTTCCCATTTGCAACAAAAATGGATGGATCTGGATGATATAGTGCTGAGTGAACTAAGTTATTCAGAGGAAGACACATACACTATGATTTCATTCATACTTATCTTGGTGGCCACTGAAAAAGTGTACAATTGCTGAATTACTACATTTTACACCTGAAATTAATGTAACACTGTATGTTAATAGTGAAATTAAAATTTCTTAAAATTTTTAAAAATTTAAATAGTAAAAAAAAAATATTTGCTATACCATGCTCATGGCTTAGATTTATTATCATTAAAATGCCCCTACTACCTAAAGAAATGTACAGATTCAATTTAATCCCAATAAAAATACCAAAGGCATTTTTCACAGAACAGTTATAAGTCATCCTAAAATTTATATGGAATCACAGAAGACCTTGAATAGCAAAGCAATCTTGAGTAATAAGAACAAACCTAGAGATATCACAATCCCAAATTCCAAGATATATTACAAAGCTATAGTAATCAAAGCATTCTGGTACTAGCACAAAAAGAGACACAGAGATCAATGACACAGAATAGAGAGCCCACCAATACCCCAAACTTATATGATCAATTAACCTAAAACAAATGAGGCAAGAATTAACAATGAAGAAAAACAGTCTTTTCAATAAATGTTTTTGGCAAAGCTGGACATCTACCTGTAAAAGAGTGAAACTAAACCAGTTTCTTACATCATATACAAAATAAAATCAAAATATATTAAAGACACAAATGTGAAAATTGAACATAGGCAGTAAGAACATAGGCAGTAAGTTCTTTGCCCTTTGTCTTAGTAATGTCTTTGTGGATCTAATTCAAAGACACGGGAAACAAATGCAAAAGTAATCAAATGATTATAACCAACTAACAAGCTTCTGCACAGAAAAGAAAAACATCATCAAAACCAAAAGGGATCTGACTAAAGATATTTGCAAATAATATATCCATAAGGGTTAGTATCAAAAATATATAAAGAAGTCATACAAAACAACAAAAACAAAAAATAATCCAATTAAAAGTGGGCAGAGAATCTGAATACACATTTCTCGAGAGAAGACATACAGATGGCAATAGGCACATAAAAAAATGGTCATTCTCACTAGTCACCAGGGAAATGAAAATCAGAACAGCAATGAGACATCATCTAACACTTGTTTGAATGGCCATTACAAAAAAGATGAGAAATAATGAGCATCCGAGAGTATGGAGTAAAAGGAACTCTCATACACTGTTGGGATTGTCAATTGGTACAGCCACTATAGAAAATATGGAGATTCCTCAAAAAATTAAAAATAGAACTACCTTATGACCCAGCTATTCTACTTCTGGGGTTTATCTAAAGAACATAAAAACACTAATTTGAAAAAATATAAGCACCTCTATGTTCACTGCAGCATTGTTTATAATAGTCAAGACATGGAAATAACCTAAGCATCCATCAATTTAAAAAATGTGGTATAATTTATGTAGAACACCTGCCAATCATAATGAAACAGTCTTGCCATTTGTAACAATGTGGGTAGACTTTGAGGGTTATTATGCTAAGTGAAATGCATCAGATGGAGAAGGACAAATACTGTATGATATGAATTGTGTGGAATCTAAGAAAACAAATAAACAAAAATACAACTGTAGATAGAGAAAACAGACCAGAGCTAACCAGCGGGAAAACGGGTTGGGAAATGGGTGAAATGGGATTACCTTTATGGTAATGGATGATAGCAAGACTAGTGGTAGTGATAGCTTTCTAGTGTATAAAACATCAAATTATAAATGTGTGCACCTGAAACTTTTTTTTTTAATTTTTTAAAAAAGAATGCCTATATCTTTTTAAATCTCAAACATAAAAAATACTTTTGTTTCTGTGATCAGGGTGGGAACTTTTTCAACAAGTGCCACAAAAATAAAGTCTTTGTACACTTAAACAAAATAGACTATATTTTGAAAACACCTGAGTTGCATAGTATTTGCATGAATACTAAGAAAGTTTATAAATATCTTAATGAATCCACCAGAATTCTAGCCAGCAAGTAAGGGCAAAAGGAATTGAACTGCACATTAACCATCCTCACTAAATTAAGACATGTCAAGAAACATTATCTCTTTTAGTTTGCTGTTTTAATTGTTTTAATTTAAGTAACTTATAAAACCAGGTTGATAAGGGTTTTTTGTTTTGTTTCCAATAAAACCCGCACAGTCAGGGCCATAGTTGTACTTAAATAGGTGTTGAAGCCAAAGTTTCTCAAATGTAACTAAGAGAATGCAAATTTTAATCTTAAAAATTTTCCTAAATTCATTATTATTCTATAGATAAAGGACTTTCGCCAAGGTCCCACAGGCAATTTATATATGCCACTCTTCTTGAATAATGTGTAGAAAATATATACTAGAATTTCTTCCAATTTATGACTGACTCCAATTCCAAATTCAAGCTTCTTTCACCAAAAAGTGGCTTTGGCTTGATAAAAGGAAGCCTAGATGTATGGTCTGATTTGGGCTAAAACCTTAGGTCCACTTTCTTAACTGTCTGAATCCAGCCACATTCTCAAGCTTTCTCCAACATTTTTTTTAGTAGAGTTATTTGTTTCAAATATAAAATATTAAAACCTAGTACATGGGACAACTATATGAATTTAACACATACAAACATAACTCAAAGTGTTGGATAAATTAAATTTGTGTTCCTCTACTCTCTCCCCCCAAAATCTAAACAGGCTGAAGAGAGAATGAAAAAACAGTGACTCTAGGAAAGTTCAAGATGAAATAAAGTATAATCATAGATAAAGGACACTATTTTAATTTCCTTCCTTCCACTCATGTTTAAATCATAAGCTTTGAGAACAAGAAGTATCCAAGTATAGAGCTTAGGAGGTATCTTTTATTCACTTCCCCTCTACTCTTCAGTCTTTTACTACCCATCTGCCACCATCCTCTGCCTACCATGTAGGCTTCCTCTTATCTCTTCTTTTCCTCCTCTCCCCTTCTCTTTGGACCTAAGTGGTCTCTGGTTTCAGATCACTGGTCTTTGGAGAGTTAAGATATAGTTTTAGGATCAGAGGAAAGGAAGGAACTTGCTTATTAGAGACTTCTCCAAGGTGCAAGGAGTGGTAGAGAAGACCTCTGACTCAGTGAGGGTTGTCATATTTCAAACAGAACAGAATTTAACATAGTTAAATCAATCACTGATTTATTTTTATAAGTGCTAGAGAAACATAAGTTAGGAAACTAAGGTCACTCTGGCCAGAAATCAGGAAACTGCAAGGAGCTTCAGCTCAAGTACAGCTGTCCGCAGCCCCAAAACTAGAGATAGACAGTGAGTCTCGGAACCTAAAGAAACCACTGCCATCACCACTGCACATACTCTCTTTGGTCTACAACCACCTCAGCCATAGGAACTAAGTCTACCTCCCTTGTCTCTTCCAAACCTCACACATGTCTAACAGGCTGGGAAATGTAGTTCTCAGGCTTACAACACACTAGGATAGAGAAGAGACCACAAAAGTAACAGCATGGTATAAAAGGCCAAAAAATCAACATATCCTCATAGTCCACTCTCATTCTAGTTATTTATTGGGTTCTTTTCATTTATTTTATTTTCAAAATAAATTTAAAAACCCCAAAAGATAAGATATCGGGAAATCAGTGTGGAAAAAAAAATGCTTTGGTTGGAGTGTCCTTCCTTATCATTTATCTCAGGAACCTACACATAATAGGCAGGGTACAGGAAGACCTAAAGCCTGCTCAACAAGAAGGTTAAGAATTCAACATCATCTAACAGTTTAATCCCATTCCTGTGTGGCTATCAAGAAAGCTTTTTGTAAATGGCATCACTCTTGAGGAAACAAAAGGGTATACTCCACTTTGTCTTGATTAGCTTTGAACCCCTAATGCCTAACATAATTCTTGTAACCTAATAATTGTAGAGTGTTTTCTGATTAAGCCTTAGGACGATGGTCCACTAGAGCTTTTGAAATAACACTTATCACTGAATATAGTGCCTAGCATTTAATGAAGCAGCCCATCACCACATAGCCTCTAACTTACATTATCTTGCTCACCTGTCTATTCCACTATCCAGTGCCAGAGTAGTCCTTTTACAGTATTAGTCAGATCATTTCTCTCTCTGATAACAGCTCTCCAGTGATTCCCCATCTTGCTCAGAGCAAGTCTCTAAGTTTTTACAATGGCTCCCCTGTTACATCTGGCACATCTATTTTTCCAGATATTCACAAACCTCTAACCATATTGGCTTCTTGCTGTTCTTTGAACATGTGATGGCTTTTTTTTTTTTTTTGATGTATCAACTTGATGAGACTATAGTCCCCACTTATTCAATCAAACACTACTCTAGGTGCTGCTGTAAACGGATTTCACAAAATGTAGTTAAAATTTCCATTTGTTTGACCTTAAAAAAGAAAGACTATCCTGGATTATCTTGTTAGTCTGGTTTAATCAGAAGGATTTAGGGGCACCTGTGTAGCTCAGTTGGTAAAGCCTATGACTATTTTGGCTCAGGCCATGGTCTCACAGTTCATTAGATAAAACCCCCATGTTGGGCTCTGAACCGACAGCATGGAGCCTGCTTGGGATTTTCGGTCTCTTTCTCTGCCCTTTTCCCCCCTCAGGCTCTCTCTGTCAAAATAAATAATAATAAATTCTTTTCTTAAAAAAATAGAGCAATGTTAAGAGCAGAGCTATGGCTTTTCTGAATGAAAAGAAATTCCACCTATATACAATAGCTTGGGCCCAATGTCTCTACTCTTCATTATATTTATAGTCTTGCCTTGATGACTGCCTGCTCTACAGTACTGGATTTGCTTAGCTAGTCCCATAATCACATAAGCCAATTCCTTATAATAAATCTGTGTGTATGTGTGTGTGTGCATGTACACACACATGCACACATTCATGCCTCTTACTGGTTCTGCTTCTCTGGCTGGACCCTCACTAATACATATACCAACCACTCTCTCACCTTAAAAGTCTTTGCACTTCCCTATGTCTGAAACCCTCTTCCCCTAGAGGGATGCATGGCTTACTCCCTCACTTCCTACCAATCGTTCCTCTAGTGCTACTTTCTCAGAAAGGCTCTCTCAGGCCACTATGTTTTTTTGAGAGAGAGAGAGAGAGAGAGAGAGAGAGAGAGAGAGAGAGAGAGAGAGAGAGAAACAGACAGACACACAGACAGTATGAGCAGAGGAGGGTCAGAGAGAGAGGGAGACACAGAATCCGAAGAAAGGCTCCAGGTTCAGAGCCTGGAGCACAGAACCTGACACAGGGCTCGAACCCACGAACCACAATATCATGACCTGAGCCAAAGTCGGATGCTCAACCAACTGAGTCACCCAGGCATCCCTCAGGTCACTATTTAAAATTGCAACACCTATTCCTAGATATTTCCTATCCCCATTCCCAGCTCTATTATTCTCCATAGCATCATGTGACATAGTCTTTATTTTACTTTTTATCTTTCCCTAGTAGAAGTCAAGCTCCACAGAGACAGGTTTTATGTTCACTGCTATTCCCTATACCTGGGATGTAGTAGGTGCTTAACAAATATTTACTAAATTAGTGGTAAAAGGGCTTACAACTATCTATTAGTCCAATTTATAGAAATGATCCTTTGCCTTGATTCTCCAATTAACTCTCCAATTTCTCTGGTAGAACTCAAGTCTAGTCTACTTGTTTGAGACCTCTTGACTCTACTATTTGTCAATGCCCTATCCAAGGGATGTCTCCTACTCCTCATATTCCAAATGCAGTTTTGGATTCTTTAACCTGTGGGTAGGTTTTCCACAACAATATCACTACAAATTTCCAACATTGCTGAGTTCATTTAAATATTGGACCTTCTTCATGACAATGTTTGCCCAAGGAAGGCCTAAATTTCCTAATCACTGAATTGTTGTGGGCCACAGAGTTGCTCTGCTAGAGACAGATATTTTATATTCCCCATGTTATGCTAGTTATTATTTTTTTCTCACTGATCTGAGAAGTCAATATGTTTTAGTTTTAAGTCGACTACCAAATGACCAATATTTTTAGGAGTTTATAGTTGTCTTGTATATACCCAGGAATGGGAACTTTTCACTGTATGACTCAGTTTTTTAATTCACTTTTTAAAAACTAGCTACATATTGGTTAGATTTTGTTCCCACTATTAGTGAGAGAGGGTGGAACCTGTTATTTGCTTCGTACCCTGTGGTTATGTAGCATTTCATAGGGGCTGAGAGCCACATCACCATTGACACCTGATGTGTAAGTCAAATATTTCCCAGAAAACCTGGAAATCATTTATCCTCTTTACTGTTGAATATAGAGATAGAAAACCAACCAGCTGAAGATTAATACTTACAAGAAAGTAGCTCACAGCTACTAATATTTAAATTACTATAAAATTCTTGTGTATCTCACTGGGATTCTTTTACTCAACAGTTGTTTAAAAGTAGGGCAAACCATCATTGAGATTCAATTCAACTCACTAATATAAAAACATTTAATTATTTCTTAGAGGCAGATGAATAATATAGTTGACAATTCTCTTTATGTCCTCTTCTCTCACATTCTATTTTATTTTTACATGTGCTAATTGAAATTCACAGGAATGCTACAGATTTGAAAATGGTTTGAGCTATCCATGGTTGTTTCCAATTCACTGCTGTAATGGTGAATATGGTCATGTTAATAAATACATTTGGGTCAGGGCAAGATTGAGGAGAAGTAGGGAGCTCTGTAATCTCCACCAGCCCACAACTATCAAACTGAGAAGGACTGAAGCCACGATTCCCTGATCTGCTAGAGTGGGAAGAAAATACACAGAATCCATACAGATGACAGCCTCATAGGTGTCTGGTGAGTGTGAACTGAGAAACACACACACACACACACACACACACACACACACACACACACAAACGGGCTGGGGAAGGCAGAGGCTCTGAGGGGAGGGAGCCCCAGATCAATGAAGAGCAGAGCCAGGAGAGTGCCCAGAGCAGCAACAAAGAGCCACGTAGGGCTGTGTGTGGAGCAGCCACGCAGAGCAGCAGAGAGCTGAGGGGAAGAGAAAGAGACTGAAAATGCTCATAGAGTGGTCTCTGGAGAGGAAAGAAAACTCAGCCCAGGATGGAGAGAGACACTATCACCCCATATATAATTGCTAGGCATGGGGAAAGAAATTCGCCCCCCCGCCTTAGCTGGCTTATTCTTCCTTAGGCTCAGCAGTGCGCTGATTCCAGGAAGAGCCAGGAAAAAGCTGGCTCCCCAATCCCTCTGTTAGATCCTGGCTGGGGGGCGACCTGCCAGCAGGAGTACATCTCATCTGGGGTGGTAGCATTAAAGTCCATGGACTAGGATTTGGAAACGAGGCAGACTTGGAAAAGACAGCTTGGCCCGCCCAAGCACAGGGAGATAGGACTCAAAAGAATGGCTTGCAACGAGTGGTCTGAGAGGGGTTTGGAGCGCCACCATTCTTCTCCTCGCAATCACCAAGGTGGGGCCTCAGAGAGCAGCCCCTGAGCCCAGACATACTAACACCAAAACACAGCCATCCATGCTGGAGAGCTGCTTTTTTTCTTCTTCTTCTTCTTTCACTTTTTTTTCCTTCATTTCTCCTTCCCTCCCCCCCACCGCCCCCCTGAAGTCCGGGAAAGACCAATATTTATGCACTGCAGTGGTTAGATCAATCCTTGTCATCCAGATATATTTTCCCTTATCTTATTCTTATCTCTCCCCTCTGCAGGTTTTATGCTCTTAGACTGTCCTTTCTCTTTTGTCGTTTCTGTCCCCCACCTTCTTTTTTGTCTTTTCTGTTCCTTTCTTATTTCTTCTGTTCTTCTTTTCTTTCCTCTTTTGGTTTATTTGATTTGTCTGTGCATTTACCTGCTTTTGTTCCCTGTGTTTTGTCTGTCTGTTTTCCTTTTCAGGGCTACCTCAAGAAACAAGCCAAAGTACACATGGTGGAGAGTCTCAATTATCACTGAGTAGGAAAATAAAATCATCAAATGCACAACAAGATAAACTGAGAGACACCAGTAAAAGAACACTTCCTGAAACAACAGTCCCTGGACAGCCAATGAGCCTCCTTTAATAGAGCAATATTAAACACACACAATGCAGAATGAGCTTTTAAAACTGACAAGAGACAGAAAGCTAGCCAAAATGACAGAAGGAAAGAACTCTCCTCTAAAGAAATTCCAGGAAGAAATCACAGCCACACAACTACTCAAAACAGACATAAGCAACATAACTGAACAAGAATTTAGAACAATTGTCATAAAATTAATCAGTGGGCTTGAAAAAAGCATCAGAGAAGGTATTGATACAAAGACTAAGGGCCTTCAAAATAGCTGTGATGAGTTAAAAAGAAACAGGCTATAAATGAGGTGCATAATAAAATGGAGGCAGCCACTTCAAGGATTGAAGATGCAGAGGAGAATAGGTGAATTAGCAGACACAGTTATAGCAAAAGAGGAAGCCAAGAAAGAGAGAGAAATTGATAGAGGAGCATCAAAGGAGAATTTGAGACCTGAGTGATACAATCAAATGAAACAATATCTGTATCATAGGAATTCCTGAAGACAAAGAAAGAGAAGACGGTCCTGAAGGGGTGTTTGATCAAATTATAGTTGAGAACTTACCAAGTCTAGGGAAGGAAATGGGTATTGAAATCCAAGAGATGCATAGAACTTCCCTAAGACGTAACTTGAATCCACCTTCTGCATGACATATCATAGTGAAACTGACAAAATATAAGGATAAAGAGAATTATGAAAGCAGCTAGGGATAAAAGGGCCCTAACATACAAAGGGAAACCTATCAGAGTCATTACAGACCTATCTACTGAAACTTGGTAGGCCAGAAAGGAATGGCAGCAAATGTTCAATGTGATGAACAGAAAAAATATGCAGCCAAGAATCCTTTATCCAGCGAGCCTGTCATTCAAAATAGAATGAGCAATAAAGGTTTTCCCAAATAAAAACAATCTTTTGAGAGAATTCATCACCACCAAACCAGCCCTACAATAAACCCTAAGAGGGACCTTATGAGGGAAATGTTGCAAGGAATATAAGGTACCAGAGACACCACAACAAACACGAACTCTACAAAAAACACAATGAACCTAAACCTGTAGTTTTCAATAATAACACTGAATGTAAATGGACTGAATGCTCCAATCCAACGACACAGGATAGCAGAATGGATAAAAATACAAAATCCATCTATTTGGTGTCTACAAGAGACTCATCTTAGACCTGAAGATACCTTCAGATTGAAAGAAAGGGGACGGAGAAATATCTATCATGCGACTGGAAGCCAAAAGAAAGCTGGAGTAGCCATACTTATATCAGACAAAGTGGACTTTAAAGTAAAGGCAGTCACAAAACATGAAGGACATTATATAATTACAGGGTCTCTCCATCAGGAAGAGCTAACAATTATAAACATCTATGTGCCAAATTCGGAAAGCCCAAATACATAAAACAATTAATCACAAACAGAAACAATCTTACTGATAAGAATGTGCTTATCACAGGAGATTTTAATACTCCACTTACAGCAATGGATAGGTCAACCAGGCAGAAAATCACTAAAGAAACAATGGACCTGAACGATACATCGGAACAGATGGAATTGATAGATATATTTAGAACTCTGCATCCTGTACCTAGGAAATTCACTTTCTTCTCAAGTGTGCATGGCACATTCTCCCAGATAGATTACATACTGGGTCATAAAACAGCCCTCCATAAATACAAATGAATTGAGATCATACCATGTACACTTTTAGATCACAATGCTGTGAAACTTGAAATTGATCACAGGAAAAAGTCTGGAAAACCTCCAAAAATGTGGAGGTTAAAAACCATCCTATTAAAGAATAATTGGGCCAATCAGGCAATTAGAGAAGACATTAAAAAATATATGGAAACAAATGAAAATAAAAATGCAACAATCCAAACTCTCTGGGATGCATCCTAAGAGGAAAGTATATAGCAATCCAGGCCTATTTCAACAAACTAGAAAAATCACAAATTCAAAATCTAACAGAGCACCTAAGGAAACTAGAAGGGGAGAAGCAAGAGCACCCCAACCCCACAGAAGAAGAGAAATAATAAAGATCAGGGCAGAAACAAACAATCTAGAATCCAAAAAAACAGTTGAACAGATCAATGAAACCAAGAGTTGGTTCTTTGAAAGAATAAACAAAATTGATAAACCTCCAGCCAGGCTCCACAGAAAGAAAAGAGAGAACACCCAAATAGACAAAATCATGAATGAAAATGGATTCCAATGAATCCCTCAGAAAGACAAGCAATCATCAGAGATTACTATGAAAAACTATATGCCAACCAACTGGACAATCTAGAAGAAATGGATAAATTCCTAAACACACATGCACTACCAAAATTCAAATGGGAAGAGAGAGAAAATCTGAACAGATCCATAACCAGTGAAGAAATCGAATCTGTTATCAAAAATCTCCCAACGCATAAGAGCCCAGGGCCAGATGGCTTCCCAGGCAAATTCTACCAGATATTTACAAAAATTTTTCTCTAATGTTTTATTTATTTTTGGAGAGAGAGAGACAGTGTGAGCAGGGGAGGGTCAGAGAGAGAGGGAGACACAGAATTGGGAAAAGACATTCACAGCATAGATAATATATAAACTATTTCAATCATGAATTTTTTTAAAAGACACTGCAAATTAAAAAACAATGATAATAACCAAATACTTATAATGGGCAAAGGATAAAAAATGACAACCCTTTTTTATTTATAATAGAATACCTCAACTGACCAATAAACATATGAAAATATGTTCCATATCACCGATATGAAGAAAACTGCAACATAAATAAGGCAATTCTAAATTTTTCCATCTGTTTGGCAAAATTACAAAGATTGGTAATATTGAGTGCTGGCATAAGTTCAGAGAAGTACTATCATTTTTTTGTTGTTGAGGTGTAAATGGGGACATTTTAGAAAGCAATCTGTCAGCACCTATAAGTATTTTAAATGTATACTCATTTTGACTGAGAAATTCCACTTTATTATCTATATATTTGGACATGTTTGCAAAGAGACTTCATTTCAGTCTCCTTTGTAATGACTAAGGAAAAAATATCCATCAATAGGGGAATGGTTATATAAACTATCATACACACATGCTCTGCTCTCACAGCACACAACATTAAAGACCAGAAGATTGAGTTAAAACAAAGAAAATTGCAGACCAATCAATATGTTGGGATTTCATTTGTATTTAAATACACAAAATAATATTTGTTTTTCTATGTTTCAAAATAAATATAGAAGAGATTCAGAATGAAGGGATGGGGTGGTAAAAAGGAATACTCATTTTATCTGTTCCAGTTGAAATGTGCATAATGACATAATAATCATGCACTCCCTTTCCTCATTAAAAACTTTCAACCAAGTTATTAAAGAAATAATCTCTCTCTCTCTCTCTCTCTCTCTCTCTCTCTCTCTCTCTCTCTCACACACACACACACACACACACACACACACACACACACACATATACATACACACACAGGAAAATTATTCTGATTCTCTTATTCTACTCCCTCAGTGCCTTGCAATTCTCCTAATTAACAGACCAGCTTATGGGTAATTTCATTTAGTAAAACGTTTATGACTTATCACTAATCAGAAGTATTTTGTTCTCAAATCTATTTTCATTCCTCAAACTTCTAACTGATTAAATTATATAAAATTGTCTTATACCTCCATATTTCCAAAAAGAATGAGCTCTCCAAGGGCAAGAAATCTTAATCCATCATCATTAATGGTCTTGTCCATGAATAAAATAAATAAATCCAATGTTTAGAGCTCTCCTTTACTGAAATTTAAGTAGAATCCTTCTAGACTCTAGACTTCTAGACTCCTAACAAGACTTTTGACTGAAGTCTTACTTCTCTTCCTGTTTGTCAAACTCACTAATCCCTGTAAGCATTTATATACACCCCCCAGTCCTGTGTAGGCCTTATTTCCCTTTCTACTTCATCACATCTGGTTTTCTCTCCTCTACTTGGTCTTGCTGGAGTCCAACAGTATATGGTTTTATAGAGGAGAAAGAGTAGAGAGGTATTTAAAGAGCTAAGTCATATGAATATTTGAATCTCCCATGTCGATTACAGTGTCTATCACATGGTAAGTGCCCAGTGAACAAATGAATGATAAATGACAGTAACGAACCTAAGTAATTATAAGCCCCAAATCACTAAAGTTACCACGTGCTCAAGAAAGTTCTCCCTGACCAATACCCCAGAACTTAGCCTTCTGTAAATGAGTCTACAATTCTGCTTTATGGGTAATAAAAATGTCACAAATCACATGAACTAAAATAAGTATACTTTCTGGGAAACCACCTAGTCTCTCCCTGAAAAACTTACTTTTCACCTTATGTACAACTTAAGCAGTACAGCTTAGTAGTTAAAACTGAATTTCAGAGTCTGACATCTGAAACTTGGCTAATTCTATCAGCTTGTTTGAAAGGAGCTACCCGCTCACTATGCTTTCCTTTTATTATATGGAAAAATTAGAGTAAGAACATTTATCTCCAGTATGGTGCAATAGGGCAGACAAAGTGCCTACCATAGAACTGACACCTGTTTGATTCAGACCAGTTATTACTGTTCTGATTGTTTCTGGATTCTCTGTCTCACAGCGTTAACAAAAGCAGAACATTAGAAGAAAACGAGAATGACTATGTAAGATAAATCAAGATGTAAAGATAAAGAGAAGTTTCTAGAATATACAATGCCTACTTATCTGAGGTCATTTTGTAAAGGTCAACATACATCTATAGTTCCAGAAGTGTCAAGAGAATTACAACTAGGTCAAATATGGCTGATCACATTAATGCCCAAGACAAAATAAGTAGGGTTCTACTTATACTATCTGAATGTTTATTTTGAAAGAGAAAGAGACTGAGAGTACATGGAGGCAAAGGAGAGGCAAAGGGAGAGGGAGGGAGAGACTCTCTCTCAACAACACAGCTTGTTCTCACAAACCAGGAGATTATGACCTCAGACAAAAATCAAGAGTCAAATGTTTAACGAACTGAGCCACCCAGGCATCCCATAACATATGTATATACTTCTGATACTGTCACCACAATCTAACAAACATATCCACACTTCCCCTCCAAAAACAAAAACACCACCACCACCACCAACAACAACAACACTGATCTCCAAATAAGGTCACATTCTTATGTACTGGGTGTTAGGACTCCACCATATGAACTGGTTCCAAATGGGTTGGGGGGACACAATTCAACCCATAACATAGGTGAAAACTACCATAAATTGAGACCAACATCCTAGTGCTATATACATTTTCCTATATACATTTAGGAAAAATGGATGATGGTGACATCTTTCTATATGTTTAATTTATAGGGAACTAATGCTAAAGGGCTCATTCAGACAAAAACATTCATGAACCTAAGACAGAAAAACACAGATTAGTTGAGCTCAAGAATAGATATTCTCTCAATGTAACTAGTAACAACTTTGAGGGGGGAAAATTATGTTTTGGTCCTTTACATCTTTTTTGTCTCTGGAAAAGCACAAGCATTGTTCATAATGTAATAAAGCTCTACTTGATGGAAGTAATTTTAACTGAAACATTTAGGGAAAGAAAACATGGAATGGATTTTTACTTCTTTCCCATGTCTTTTATGTATATTTATTTTTTGAGAGAGAGAGGGAGAGAACACAAGTGGGGAAATGTAGAGAAAGAGAGGGAGACACAGAATCTAAAGCAGGCTCCAGGTTCTGTTAGCACAAAGTCCAACGTGGGACTCAAATCCACAAACCGTGAGATCACAACCTGAGCCAGTTAGACACTTAACTGAGCCATCCAGCCACCCCACCTTCCTTCCCATTTTTAAAGAAGAAATGGCTTTCTTCTAATTATGTGACTCAGGTCTACAGACAATGTTGGACTTCCAACTTCCATATTATAGAAATTATGAAAATGGGAGTGGCAAGAGCATAATAGGGCATAATCCATCTGTTCTCTCTCCTCTTAGAAATGACCAATAGCCCCTTTTACCTTAAACCAAACTTTGCATATGCTTCAGGTTCAATTTCCTTTTGCTATGTTCCCGAGGCTATGTTCATTATTGATTCTCCTTTGTTAAATCTCCAGGTTTAAAGGTTGTACCCATGATTTCCAATTCATGGCATATTTTCATCACTGACCTATACATAGTCTCAACATATCTGTCTCCTCTCTTCATATTACCATTCCCATCCTTTGCCCCATGATTAACTACAGCATTTTATTTTAATGTTATTCTTCATAATTCTATGTTCTGTTAGTCAAAGTTCATTAAGAGAACAGAACTGATAGATTTTAGAGGATTGGCTCATTTAATTGTGGAGGCTGCGAAGCCTGTAATCAGTAGGCAGGCCAGCAGCCTGGAAATTCAGTTAAGTGCTGATTTAGTTGTGAGTCCAAAATCTATAGAAACACAGGGTTTCTAGGTTTCACTTCTCAGGAAGAATTGCTTTTCCTTCAGGAAATCTCTGTCTTTGCTCTTAAGGCCTTCATCTAATTAGATGAGGCCCATCCAACATTGTGCAGGCTAACCTGCTTTGCCTCCAGTTAACTGATTTTAAGTATTAGTAATACCCAATACCTTTGCAGAAACACCTAGACTAGTGCTTGACCCAACAACTGAATAACCACAGCGAAGTTAACACAAAGCTAAGCATCATATATAGGTTCCAAGAAAAACAAAACAGTAACACTGTTGTCATGATTTTTTAAATTTATGTGAATAATATTATATTAACCCTTCAGAATCAAAGTGGCAGGCAGCATAAACATCACCTGTGATTTTTATACAAGCACACAATATCGTTTCAACCCCAAACCTACTAAAGTAAGAATCTGCATTTTAATAGTATCTCCCTTATTTCCCACCCATGTCACAGAAATATTAAGACTATAAAAAAAGGCTACATGCAAAAAAAAATAGGTATTGTATGATTTCTTTTACATGAAGTCCAAAAACAGTCAAAATTAATGTGTAGTAATTAAGGTGGCACCTATCTGTTAGGGTAATGAATAACGAAATTAAAAAGTGTTAAGAAAGGTAGAGTCTACTAGGGATTCTCTTTTTCCATCTCACACTCACCTTCACCTACTCATGCACATGCTCTCTCAAAATAAAGAAACCGTAACAACAACAACAAAAAAAAGCGGTCAGAAACAATTACATAGAAAGTTTGGGGACAGGAGGAGCTGATATTGTTAAACTTCTAGACCTGAACAGTGCACTTGTGAATATGTTTTATTTCACAATGAAAGAGTTTACAAGATTGAATGGAACAGGATATACAAGGCCAAGACATTGAATGAAAGTTACACCCACAAATATCCCAAATATACTCTGCCTGGTTTAGAGTAGTGGAACTTTAGAAATTTTTTCTTGAGTATATTTAAGTTTTCATCCCTAAGTTTTATATTAATAAGGGTAGAAAACTTTATTTGGTAAACAGAGCAGCTTCACTCATTTTTTAATATAGGGGGGAAAAGCTTGGGGCATAGTCTGGAGAGAAATTGGTAAAGAACTAAATTTCTCTCAACAAGAACACAACAATTCAGAGGAGTAAGCAGGCAGCTTAGTAAGTCAGAGAGAAGGTTTAAGAAAAAAAATCAAACATCTACCAGATGATTGATATCCCCAGGCTCTAGGATGGGCAAGCACTTCTTTCCTGATCGAGGAGTGACAGTTTTCAGACCTTTCAGACTTCATCATATCTCTATGTATAATATTAAATTTTAATTTGTTGTCTGCTAACCAAACAGTAAGCATATTAGCTAATTATGCATTAATCAGTGTTTTGCATTTATCAGTGTTTCCATTCCCCCAACATTTCATTAATATTTAGCCATAATGATAGCCTATGATAATTGGTACTTTAAGGAAATGTAGGAATAAACACAATGCTAAACATGACCAAGACTACAGAAATAGTACAGCAGTTATGGAATCAAGAAACATGGAGATCAAGAATTCCCTGGAGAGACCAGAAAAAAATATTGCTGGGGGCCAGGGGGCTCATCCTGAAGCTCCTTCGTCAAAAACCTGGATTTCCCACAACATGTGGAATGAGGGCTAAGGCCACTAGAAAGAGTAATCCAAGCAGCATGAGAACTTGACGTTTCCAGGAAATGGACACCCTTTCACCTTTGCCTTACTAGCCTTGGCATGAGATTCTAAGTTTTTGCCAATAGCTTTACACAGGCTTTAGGTAAATATTATAAACAAAGGTCATTTCAAAGAGAGACAGTTAAATTCTGAAATTAGGAGCTCTTAACACAATAATTCAAAATTGAAGATCTCCAAAGTGTGCAATAGTCACCCAATAGTTCTCTATGTACTCAAGGAAATGTAGTCACTCTATCTTGACAGTTTACTCAACAACTCATTATTGGTGTTGGTGTTGTATGAAGGCAAGTAACTCAAGATTTAATACATACATATACATACATACATATATACACATATATACACATACATCCATCCACATATACATACATATACACACACATATATATATGTATACACATATGTAGTTATGTGTGTCCCAAAGTAAACATTATCTAAAAAATTATTCAAAAATTCTCAGAGGTGCCTGGACAGCTCTGTCAATTAAGTGTCTGACTTCAGCTTAGGTAATGATCTCATGGTTTTTGAGTTTGAGTCCCACATTGAGATCTCTGCTGACAGCTCAGAGCCTGGAGCCTATTTCGGATTCTCTCTCTCTCTCTCTCTCTCTCTCTCTCTGCCCCTCACCCACTTGCACTCTGACCCTCTCAAAAATAAAAATTGAAAAAAATTTTAATTATCTAAAAATTCTCTAAAAAAAGCAGTTTAGTGACAAAAACCCCAGGTTAAAGATTTTTAAAGAAAGCAACAGGTAGTGTGTGGTTAAATACAAAAATTAAGAAATGTCATCATTAGAAGGAAAGCTGGTAAAAAAGCAAATAAAAACAGGCAGTCAGATGCTAAGGCCAGATACTCCCCTTGCACGCTTTTGGCTTCCACAATCTTGCTTTCCTCCTCTATAAGCCTGCAGCCAGGAACCAGAGCTTAACTGTACTAGCCCTGTGAATGCAGAAGCACAAATGTATAAGAGACTACTAAAATCTGAGCCAGGTGTTCAGCCTTTGGAGGTGACTCCGATGGGCCAGCACTGGTACGAAATACACAGTCTTTTCTGACTCCCTGAGTGCATGTTGTGTGTCCCTTCCCAGATGCCAAGTATTTGTTCTAACAATCTGTTTGTCATCCATGATACTCGTATGTGGAATTTAAAGAATCAAATCAAGAATAAAAAGACAAACCAACAGACAAACCAGACTCGTAACTACAGAGAACAGACTGGTCTTTGCCAGATGGAATAGAGGTGACAGGTTGGGTAAAATAGGTCAGGAAGATGGAGTACACATCATAACGAGCACTCAGTAATGTGTTGAGTCGCTGAATCATTTTAATACTGAAACTAATGTAACACAGTATGTTAATTTACTTGAACTTAAAAATTGGGAAGTATTGCCATAGAGAAAATAAAAGTCAACAAAGATAGCAACTGAATTATAAGAAGTGAAATAATTACCTCCTAAAAAATAGTTCCATTGATGCATGACAACAGTTGAATAAGTGATCAAGACTACAGCAAGAGAAATCATATGCTGATGTCAAAAAGAAGGTGAGAGAGCCAAAAACCATGATAGAGATGAATATCAACATTACTAAACACATAAGGCAGAGAAGACATTATTAGAAATAGGACAAGAGAAAAGTAAAATGAAATGGCAATGATATAAAAAATACAGTAAAGGATATAAATAAAATTTTCAGTACCTAATTTTTTCCCTAAGGTAATTGCAGTGATGGTTGAGGAAAAATGCACACACACAAATATGTGTAGATGTATAAACAACTATGCCCCTCAAACTGTGATGAAGCAGCACATTCTTTCTCCTCCCTCCTCCCTCATTCTCTCTCAAAATTTAATAAACTTAAAATAACACCATCATTACTATGTCAAATGGCTGTGAGACTTTCCAACTGCTCAGTCTTTTAAATGTTTGTTGGTTGTGGGGGTGCCTTGTCGCTTGGTTTGTTAAGCATCCGACTGTTGATTTCAGCCCCAGTCATGATCTCACGGTTCCCGAGTAGGAGCCTGCATCAGGCTCTGTTCTGACAGCACAGAGACTGCTTGGGATTCTCTGTCTCCCTCTTTCCCTGCTACCACTGCCATTCTCACTCTTCTATCTCGAAATCAACAAACTTCAAAAAAAATAAATGTTTATTTACTTTGCGAGGCAGAGTGAGAATGCCAGTAAGGGGGGAGGGGGAGGGGGAGGGAGAGATGGAATCTCAGGCCGGCTCCATGCTGTCAACACAGAGCCTGATGTGGGGCTCTACCTCAGGAAATGTGAGATCAGGACCCCAGCTGAAATCAAGAGTCTGATGCTCAACTACTGAACCACTTAGGCACCCCTCAGTTGCTTAATCTTGTTTTCTGAATCTCATGGGCAAACATTCTTGAACCAGACCTAGTCCATAGACCATATTTTGATTATCTGGTTTACACATAGTTCAAGAAATTGCCCAGAATGCAAGAGAGAAAGATTGAAAACATGAAGAACAAAAAAACTTAAAAAGTAATGGTGGACAGAAGGAAGGATATTACTACTAGAGTTTGTGAAAGAGAATACAGTGTGCACAGAGAATATTTGAAGAAATATTTGAGAAAATTTTCAGCATTTGGGAAAACATCAATCTTCTGATGGCAATCACAAATCTGCAGCAAAATGAAAAACAAGAAATCTATACCTAGCTACATCACAGTTAAAAGTCAGAATGCCAAAGATGAACACAGTATCGTAAAAGCAAGCAGAAATAAAAATAGCTGACTTACAGAAGATTCATAATTATGCTGATAAAATATAGCATACTAGAGAATATCTTTAAATGATGAGAAGATGGTATCTTCAAGAAGTTGAGACAAAATTACTATTAACCACAAATTCTGTAACTATCTTAACTAGGTATGCTAGCAACACTAAGACTTTTCAGACACAAGGTAAAAGTAGTTCAATAGATTCTTACTAAAGGAATTACTAAGTATGTATTGTAGAAAACACAACATCATTCAACTCCAAAGAAGGACTGAAATGAGAAAAAACTGGTGATCAAAAACAGTATAAGCTTGTCAGTAAATACAAACATGGAGAGGCAATAATAATAGTGAATTAATTTAGGGAATAAAGCTACAAATCAAATATTAGCCAAATACAACACACACCAATCTTCTTTCTCTCACTTGACAGTATGGAACGTGTGCAAATATATAAAATGTTTTATTTTTACTTTTTCTAACAACCACTGGTGATTAAGTCATGCAGGGGTAGAGAGCAACATAAGTTATTCAAATACTACCTGTTATTCATTGACCTGTTCTAGGCTTCTGAGATAATATATATGTATAAAGTAGTAATAGAAAATGACATCAATTTAAATTATTTAAGGCAGTTACAACTCAACAATGGGAAATGCATACTGTAATTTGTAAGTTTAAGTACTAGAGAGATAAGCATTGACTCTCTTGCTTTAGGTTAACATTTTTTATAATTTATAATAATTTTATATATAATAATTATATATACAAATATAGTAATATATTATAAATTACATAACTTATAATAAAAAGCTAAAAAACTTTTTGTTTTGAAGTAATTTCAAACTTGAAAAGTTTTAAGAATTTAAATCATTTCCATTTACCTTTCATCAGCATTTTCCATTGTTAACATTTTACTATCTTTATCTCTCTGACTCTGCACACTTTTTCTGAAGTGAAAGTAAATTGCAGACGTGAAGCCTTTTGTTCGCAAATGCTACCGTGTGCGTTTCCTAAGATGAAGATACGCTCTTATGTGATTGCAAAGTGATGATCAAAACCAAATATCTACATGACTAGTCTTATGTAGTCTATCAGCCTTATTCAAATTTTCACAATTTTCACAGTAACCGTTTATAAAAACTACGTAATGGACAAGAAAAAACCTGGTGCAAGATCACACATGTAGCATTTAGTTACTATTTCTCTTTAGTGCCTTTTATCTTCAATAGTTCACCATCTTTTTCATTCATGAACTTCATGTCCTTGAAAAGAAAACGTGAAACTAAGACACTGATGTTTTTAGGCCAGTGAGTTTAGAGAATGTCCTTCAATTTAGATTTGTCTTATGTTTACTCATGATTATATTCAGATTATGCATGTTTTGTAAGCTATTCAACTGAAACTACATTGTGTCCCTCTCAATCAATGCCCATCAAGGGGTAAATGTCAGTTTGTCACATTCCTACTCATGATTTTGATGACTTAGTTATAGTGTTATCTGCCAAGTTTCACCTTTGCAAAGTTACCATTTTCCCCTTTGTAATTAATAAATATTTTAGAGGTATAGTTTGTGAAAATATTTTTTTAACATCACTGATGATTTTTTCTTGGATCAATTATTAGCATGGTTATTATTACCTATATTAATGGATATTCTGTCAAAAGGAAGACCCTCTCCCTCATTTCTTGTCATTGTTGTTGTTGTTGTTTTCCTGTTGTTTTTAATTTCATCAATTCGGACTCACATATTTTTATTTTACTTAATAGGATGTGGTCCTACAATCATGAATAATTTTGAAGTCCAGGCTGATTCCCCTTAATTCTTTTACCAACTCCTTGCTTTTGCTGCAGCAAGGTTTTTTTTTTTGTCTTGTACTTTCCATGCCTCAGTTTGAAATCAGCTGTCTGCGAGCAAAAATTTTTACTGGAGAATGATATTTAGAAACCAAGACCTGATGATTATATGTGTTCATTGCTGCTGCTGTGTCCTTGCTTCTAGTACATCTTAACAGGAAGAGTTAGGAAATAAACCTATGCACACCTTCACATATATGAACAAACACAAAAACCCATAGTATGAATTTGTACTAAAAGCTCTACTTCTAATACATCACTATTTATTCAAATACTCCTCTCTAAATTTCTAACTTCTTCGCCCCAAAATGACAAATATGGTACACAGTAACAAATATAGTTACTCTGTCACCATTCAAAAACCACACAGAAAGTAGTTTTAGAATTGCTAACCCATATGACTGCAAAAAGTAAAATTACTATCTAGAGTTCAACATGTGATGATAATTTATGTTTCATTAGACCAAGAATATACAGTCAAAAGACTGTTCACAGTTATAAATGAATAGCTGAAAGACTAATAGTTAGGGGTGATCATTTTATTTATATCCTTTATGATGAATCCTTTTCATCTCCTTATGGAGGTTTTGTTTTGTTGGTTTTATATAAGACTTAACATGTTCCAGTCTTTGTCTATCTATTCTTGTTTCTTGAAAACCTTCCTCCATAATTCCTTAACTTTGTTGCTTCTGAGTAATCTAATTCGTGTGTCTTCTTAGCCTTGTAACTTATTTAACATGGTTCCAAAGTTAGAAATTATACAAAAAGACATTCTGAAGAAGTAATGCTCCCTTTTTCCTGTTTTTGACCCCAACTCTTCACCTAGTGAACTTCATTAATTTTTCTCCCTTAAAATCTTTTTCCTCCCCAAAAATATAATTACATAGGACTTTCAGGGAAGATGGTAGAGTAGGAGGACCCTAGATTCACCTCGTCCCACAGATACAACTATTAGACACACATAGTAAAAATCATCTAGAAAATGACCCAAAGACTGGCAGAATAAACTCCACAACTAAAAGTGGAGAAGAGGCCACATTGAAGAGGATAGAGTGGGTACAAAGATGGATCTAAACTAAAGGGACTGTTGGGACTGTTCCTGGGAGGGACACACATCACAGGCACCAAGAGGGGAAGAAATGGAACCTCGCACCCGGGAAGGCCCACAGGGGCAAACAAACACCCATAGCATTTTGCTTTGAAAACAAAAGGGGACAAATTTTGTGAGTTCCTACAACCAGCAGGACTTAAATCTATAATTAAAAAAATAAAATAAAATCTTAGAAAAAAAATCTTTGGGCTCTGCTCTGGCAGAGCCCTGAGGGTACAAGGAAACCGAGTACCCACCCTTAACTAGAGAGGACAACCAAGAGCCCCCAGAATACAGTGTAGAAGTAGCAGTTTGAAAGCCGCCCGGGGCACACAGGAGGGAGGTTTATTTACTATTGTTAGAGTATGCTCCAGAAGAAATAGAAATCACTAGGAAACTTCTCCAGGAACAAAGGGACTGGTAGGTGACGTCTCCTTCCCCCAGCCCCCAGCATAAACACATGGCCACCTGCAGGACTCACTTTGTAACTTGCTAGCATCACTTCCCAGCAGCACCATGCCCTGCATGTGCTTCCACAGATCCATCGCTCTGGACATCACCTGAGTCCAAGTACTACAGGGCCCCTTTACAGAGGATGGGGTCAGAGGCAGTGTGCAATGTTTGCTAATATCACTGCCCTACTGTGCTGTGCTGGCAGGGATTAACCCTTCCAATCGGGCCCACCTCAGCCCTGGTGCTGCATGGGCCTTTCGACAGAAGACCGAGACTACGCAAAGCTTGCTAACATTGTCCTACTGCCCTATCCCCATGCTGTGCTTCTCTGAAGCCAGAGAACTGCTTTAGTCCCAGTGCTGCAGAACCCTCCTGCAGGGGACTGGCTGCTTGCAAAGTCTGCTAGTACTACCATACTACCACACACCATCCCCTGACACTTCGTTTCAGGATCCACCCTCTCCAATATGCCCTTGCCCAGTGCCCATACGGGGTGCTGCTGCAGGCACGGCTATGTGCAAAGAGCCTCTACAGTGGCCAGCACCACTCCAGAGTGACTTCATGCCTTGGAGAGAGAGAAAGAGGACCATACACAGCAGTCAGGAGACCCCACAGTGGGCTTTAGGCAGGAAACTGGTCTGATTTGAGGCTCCACCCATCAACGGAGGCTTCTCAGGGCACAACACAGGGAAAGTGCCTTGCAGTTTGGTGCTACTGCATCCCTGGAAAATACCTGGTATGACTCAAGCCCAAAGTGTCCCCAACTAGCCCACCAAAAGCACAGAGATCAAACACTGCTGACAACATCCTAGAGTCATTGCAGATGACTGTGCTGAAGAAGAAAAAAAGCTGTTCACCCACAATAGCAGGGCACATACATCAAACATAGGAGGCCCTATGAGGGTGGCAGGTTCTGGTGAACAGGAGACACTATGTTGCAGGACAGAACAAAACCTCTTCTTCATAAAGCCAGTACTTTTGAATACAGGAGACCTAACAGTCTCTCCTAACACATAGAAACAGACACAGCAAGTTAGACAAAGTGAAAAGAAAGAGCAACATGTCCCAAATAAAACGACAGGATAAAATCACAGCAAGAGACCTAAGTAAAATGGAGAGACTATGCCAGATAAAGAATTGAGAGTAATGATCATAAAGATACTCACTGGACTGTGTCTCCCTCTTGCTCTGCCCCTACCTCGCTTGCTCTCTTTCTCAAAAATAAACATTAAAAGATATTTTAAATACACTAGATGGAATAAATAGAAAACTAGATGAAGCAAAAGAATGCATCAGTGACCTGGAGTGCAGAGTAATGGAAAATATTCAAGCTCAGCAGATGAAGAAAGAACAACTATGAAAATGAGAGTAGACTTCGGGAACTCAGTGACACCTTCAAGAGTAGTAACACTCACATTACAGAGGTCCCAGAAAACAAAGATTAAAGGAGGTAGAAATTTTGAAGAAATAATAGCTGAAAACTTACTGAATTTGAGGAAGGATATGGAAATCCAGATCTAGAAGGCACAGAGACCCCCCCCCACAACAAAACCAACCCAAGAGGGCCCACACCAAGATACATAGTAATTAAAATGGCAAAAAGTACTGATAAATAGAGGTTTTTTTAAGCATCAAGAGAAAATAAATTAGTTTCATACAATGAAAACCCCACAAGGCTAATGTGATTTTCAGAAGAAACTTCACATGCCAGAAGAGAGTGGCATGATATATTCAAAGTGCTTAATGGAGAAAATATGCAGCCAAAATATATCCAGCAAGGTCCTAACTCAGAATAAGAAAGATAAAGAGTTTCCAAGACAAAGAAAAGCTAAAGGAATTCATTACCACTGAAACAAATGTTAAAGGGGACTCATTGAGTGGAAAGGAAAGATCATATATAAGCAAGAATAAGCAAGATAGGAAGCACACAGCAGTGAAATTAAGTATATTTGTAAAAATCAGTCAAGAGAGTCATAAAATAACAGGATGAAAGTATGATACCACGTTCCTAAAGTCAGAGGAAGAGAGGAGTAAAGAATAGGTTCACTCAAGTCACCATTAACTTAATATAGACTGCTGTATATGTAAGATATTGAATACAAATTGAATATTAACTAAAAATCAAAAGACATTAATAGATATACAAAAAATAAATAAAGAGAAAGGCATCCAAATATATCACTAAAGAAAACCAACTAATCTTGAGAGAAGAGAGCAAGAGAAGAAATGGAGAACTACAAAAGCAACCACAAAGCAAGCAACAAAATAGCAATAAATACATAACTATCAGAAGTTACTTTGAATGCAAATGGACCAAATCCTCCAATCAAAAGGTGTCAATAGGGTCAAAAAATGGTTAAAAAACAAGACACTTCGATATGTGCTGCTTTCAAGAGATTCATTTCAGACATAAAGATACATACATTTTGAAAGTGAAGGGATGGAGAAGCATTTATCATGCAAATGGATGTGAAAAGTCACCCAGGGTAGCCATACTTAAATTAGACAAAATAAACAGTAAAACAAAAGCTGTAACAAAAAGAACACTACATAATCATTCAGGGGACAATCCAATAAGATATAAGAATTGTAAATATTTATGCACCAAACATGGTATCACCCAAATACTTAAGCAGTTAATAACCAATATAAAGGAAACAATCAATAGTGCTATAATAATAGGAGACATGAACACCCCACTTAAACCAATGGACAGATCACCCAAACAGAAAATCAACAAGGAAACAGTCACTTTGAATGACATATTGGACCACATGGCTTTGGCAGATATATTCAGAACATTCCATCCTAAAACAGCAGAATACACATTCTTTTTAAGTGTATATGGAACCATTTCCAGAATAGACTACATATGAAGCCACCAAACTAATCTCAACAACATCAAAAAGATTGAAGTCATACCATGCATCTTTTCTCACCAAAATGCTATGAAGCTGGAAATTAATCACAAGAAAAAATCTGCAAAGAGGGCCAGTACATGGAGATTGAGTAACATGCTACTCAACTATGAATGGGTAAACCAACAAATCAAAGAGAAAATTAAAAAAAAAAATACTTGGAAACAAATGAAAAAGAAAATACAATGGTCTAGAAGCCTCGGAAACAGCAAAAGCAATTCTAAAGGGACATTTTTAACAACATAGACCTGCCTCAAAAAGCATGAGAAATCTCAAATAATCTAATATTACTCATAAGGGCATTAGAAAAGAACAAACAAAATCCAAAAACAGTAGAAGAAAGTAATAAAGATTAGTGTGGAAATTTAGAAAATAACCTGAAAGGAAAATAGAACAGATCAAAGAACCCAGGATCTTATTCTTTAAAAATATCAACAATTTGATAATCTGTAGCAAGACTCATCAAGAAAGAATTCAACTAAACACTATCAGAAATTAAAGAGGAGAAATAACAACCAACATCACAGAAATACAAAGACCTTCAAGAGAAGATTATAAACCACTCTATGCCAATATACTGGACAATCTAGAAGAAACAAAATTCCTAGAAACATAATCAATTCAATTTTGGGAGGAGATACAAAATTTTAACAGACTGATTACCAACAATAAAAGTAAATAATTAAAAAAAACCTCCCAACACACAAAAGCCCAGGAATCAGTGGCTTTACAGGTAAATTCTATCAAACATTTAAAGAAGAGTTAGTAACTATTCTTCTCAGTGTATTCCAAAAAATAGAAAAGAAAGAAAAACTTTCAGATTCATTGTATAAGGCATGCATTACCCTGACACCAAAACCAGATAGACACTACAAAAAAAGAAAACTACAGGCCAGTATCTCTGATGAACATAGATGCAAAAATCTTCAACAAAATTTTAACAAACCATATCAAAGAATACATGTAAAAAAATATTCACAATGAATATTCTGCAACCCTTCCAAAATACCAATGGCATTTTTGACAGAACTGTAACAATCCAAAAATTTGTATGAAGACAAAGAAGACCTTGAATAGCCTAAACAATTTTGAAAAATAAAAACAAAGCTAGAGGTATCATATTTCCAGTTTTCAAGTTATACTACAAAACGGTGGCAATTACAACATTTTCATACTGGCACAAAAATAGACACACAGATCAATGGAACAAGATAGAAAGCCCAGAATCAAATCCATGATTATATTGTCAATTAATCGTCAACACAAGAGGCTAGAATAGGCAAGGGTGGAGAAGACAGACTCTTCAACAAATGGTGTTAGGAAAAATGGATAGCTACATGGAAAAGAATGAAACTAGACCACTTTCCTATACCTTACACAAAGAACTGAATGTGAGAACTGAAACCATAAAAATCATAGAAGACAGCACAAGCAGTAATGTCTCTGACACCAACCATAGCAACATTATTTTGGTATGTCTCCCGAGGCAAGGGAATAAAAGCAAAAATAAACTATTGGAGCTACATCAAAACAAAAAACTTCTGTTCAGCAAAGGAAACAATCAGCAAAACTACAAAGTAACCTACTGAACGGGTAAAGATATTTGCAAATAACATATGTGATAAAGAATTAGTATCCAAAATATATGAAGAGCTTATACAACTGAATAGCACTAAAAAAACCACAAATAATCAAATTAAAAGTGGGCAGAAGACATTACCAGACATTTTTCTCAAGAAGACAAACAGCCAACAGACACACATAAAGGTATTCATCATTCATCAGGGAAATGCAAATCTAAACCACAATGAGATATTACCTCACACCTGTCAGAATGGCTCAAATCAAAAACATAAGAAACAAATGTTGGCAATGGTGGTGTAGAGAACAATGAACCTTCATGCACTATTGGTTTAAATGCAAACTGGTGCAGTCACTATGGAGAACAGTATGGAGGTTCCTCAAAAAATTAAGTAGAACTACTCTATAATCCAGTAATCACAGTACCCATAGAGTACAACACTAATCAAAAGGATATATGCACCAGTATGTTTAGTGCACCATTTCTCTGTTTGTTTTGTTTTGTTTTTGTTTTACAATAGCCAAGCTATGGAAATAGCCCAAGTGTCCACTGATGGATCAATAAAGAAATGGTACATAGAGGGGTATGGGTGGCTCCATCAGTTAAGCATCCGACTTCAGCTCAGGCCATGATCTTACGGTTTGTGGGTTCGAGCCCCGCCTCAGGCTCTGTCTGACAGCTCAGAGCCTGGAGCCTGCTTCAGATTCTGTGTCTCCTCCTCTCTTTGCCCCTCCCCCACTCCTGCTCTGTTTCTGTCTCAACAAAAAATAAATATCAAATAAAAGAAATGGTACATATATTCAGTGGAATATTATTTTATCATAAAAATGAAATTTTTAGAGCATTTAGAACATGTTTTAAATGTTCATTTACAACATGAATGAAGGCAGAAAGTATAATGCTAAGCAAAATAAGTCAGAGAAAGATAAATACCATTTCATTTCACTTCTATGTGAAATTTAAGAAACAAAACAAACAAACAAAAGGGAAAAAACAGAAATCAGGAAATCGAATATAAACTATAAAGGAAAGTGAAATAGGTGATGGGGATTAGAGTACACTTAGCAGATGATCAGTGAGTCATGAAATGTTGAATCACTACATTGTACACCTAAAACATACAACACTGTATGTTAACTACACTGGAATTAAAATAAAAACCATTTTTTAAAAGTGGATACATATATTTTCCATTTTCTCTTCTCTCGTACACAAAAAGTTATGTACTAGATATACTTTTTTTTCACTCTATTTCACCTAACACGTCTTAGAAATCACTTTTTAAGTTTATAGAAAGTTTCCTCATTCTTTTTATACCCCTGTGATACTCCAGTTTGTTAATACACTGTTCATTATTTAACCACTCTCCTCTGTCTAGGTATTTATATTTTTCCTACTATTTTTCAATTACACATAATGCTGCCATTAACATACTATGTATATGTGTTGTGAGTTAATGGCTGTAGGATTATCTTCAGAATATTTTCAGAATCTTTCCTGTAAGTAGGAATGCTAAATCAAATGACACATACATAGCTTTCTTAAATATTGCCAAGTTGTTCCTTTTAAGAGTATACATTTTTATCTCCATCAGTAGTGCAACAGTGTCTTTGTTTTTCTATAGTCTGATACTTGAAAGATTGGCTAACTATCAAATCTTATGTTAACACTCCTTTCCTGTTTCTTGAAAAGGCTGCTCCATTATCCCCTTGCTTTTTTTATTGCTTCTGAGAAGTCTGATGCAAGTATAATTCTCTTGGTCTTGTAAGTTACTTTATCACTTAGCCTGGAGACCTTGAAGCATTTTCTCAGTGCTTAAAGCCTGGGTTTATTAGCATATCTCGAGTTGATTTTTCATGATGAATTTTCCAAATTCTCTTGTAGATCCTTTGAATATGTAGATATAATTCTTTTATTCTTGAAAAGGTTCTTTTATTTATGTTTTTTTTCATTGTCTTATTTTTCTGCTTCCTGGATTCCAATTATATATATATGTTGGATATCTTTTGCCTGGCTACCATTTCTAACACTTTCCTTCTGATACATTTTACTTTGTCATCTCATTTATATTTTATTCATTTTGGGGGGAGGTTGCCTTTATTCACTGCCCCTTATAAAATTTTAATTTAAGTAAGGTCTTCCTTAGACATTTATAATTTAGTCATTTACTATTTTTCTTTCATTATTTTCTCTACTGAGCATAATTCTTCTACCTTTGTATTTACTATCAATTTTTGTTCTTCATCTTTGAATTTCTGACTTGATGGATTATTTCACATGTGTTTATTTGAGGATATGTCATTCATTTCGGGATATTATGCTTTTATTTTATGGTTGGGTTTGAGAGAAATTTGTCATCAGCCTACAAGTTTTGATTCTCATTTTTTCCTGAGATAGCTTTGTACATTAAGACTGCTTGCATCTCTTCATTGCATGGACAAAGCTAACATTTGGGGTAATTTACCGAATGCCTAGTTCAAGAATGCCTTCCTCCACTTTATTTAATGTGTACCTTTTTTGAAAGATCAAAAACAAGTACTTTTTGTTCTTTCATTTTTTAGTTTTGTCAGCATCCTAAATTTCCTTCTATTGCTTTTTATTGTCTTTACTACTCAGTTTCTGAAGGACTGAGTCTCCATTTTTAATTCCCCTCTTTTCCTAAATTATTTCCCTTTCTAAGACCTCTTCCTAAAGCCCTGCATATACTTTTAAATCACTTCCTTGTGTCAGTGCTGGAACCTCAAATGACTCTTTTTTCATTACTGTTACCTCTAAGTGTAAAATCTAGGACTTTATCTTTCTAGAAGTGACTCATAGCACTATCTTCTCTTCTTTTTTCCATCACATCTTTTCCAGACACCTCAGCTCTTCAAAGTCTTGGGGCTAGGAACTTCAGACTCAAATTTACTGGAAATAGTTTGTTGTTGTTTTTTTTAATTTAAGGTAACTTGAAGTTTAAATGCCCTCTATGTTACGGATATCCTGAAGGCATAAGATTTGTGTAGTTTTCCTCTATCTTTCCATTGATCTATCTAACTGTGGGAAGTTGGGGAGACGTAAATGTGGTAAAATTCAACAGCTGCCATTACAGCTATCCCTACAACGACTTTTGAAAAAGTATGGCCAAAATTTTTGTTAATTGTACATATATTAATTAGAGTAATTGCAATTTTTAAATGTTTATTTTTGAGAGCGAGTACACGTTGGGGAGGGGCAGAGGTAAAGCGAGACACAGAATCTGAAGCAGTCTCAAAGCTCCAGCCATCAGCACAGAGCCCGACATGGGGCTCGAACCACAAACTGTGAGATCATGACCTGAATTGAAATTGATTGCTTAACTGACTAAATCACCCCGGTGCCCCAGTAATTCTTGTTCTAAGATTTTATAGTACATACAAACTTATATGTTAAAGGAAAGCCTGTAGAAATCCCATAATCTAGAATTTTCTGAAATTGTTTTTATTTTTTTAAGGTTATTTATTTACTTTTTAGAGAGAGACCGTGTGCAAGGTAGACAGAGTTGGAAAGAGAGAATCCCAAGCAGGCTCCACATGGTCTGTGCAAAGCCTGACGTGGGGCTCAAACTCATGAACTGTGAGATCATGACCAGAGCCAAAATCAAGAGCCAGATGCTCAACCAACTGAACCACTCAGGAGTCCCTGTTTTTATCTATTAAGATAATAGGAGGCTTAAAAGAAAAAAAAAAAAAATCACCTCTGGCATTAGCATACAGTTGTCAACTTTTTTCAAGTTAGGATTTTAAGACAA
The DNA here is from genome assembly GCF_006229205.1 of Suricata suricatta. Classification (NCBI taxonomy): domain Eukaryota; kingdom Metazoa; phylum Chordata; class Mammalia; order Carnivora; family Herpestidae; genus Suricata; species Suricata suricatta. Next base: position 93,309,816 of record NC_043708.1, read on the forward strand.
GCACCAATGACTATCATGTTTTTATTCCCAATATAGCAAGAATAGCAAATCGAAGAACAGTCCTTAGAAGGATTTTTTTAATGTTCTTTTTTTTCCCCACCTTCTACCCAAGAAAGATTTCATCATCATTTAATACTTATCTGTGGACTACTTCTCGGATCTAATAAATTAGTTCAGACTTTTCTTCAGTAAGATAGTCGCACAGACCCAGACAGTTTACATGACTTATCCAAATTCATGTAAGAGCTGCAACCAGTACACTTTTTTTCTACCATATTATATAGACGTTTACATATTGTATTAGTAACAGTAAGGACCTTTCATAAGGCTACATTTTTTGGTTTGTTCTTCTATTTGTTCCTGATTACATTTTCCTTTTTTTTTTTTATCTAACACTGCTATTTTGCCAGTTTTTCGTTTGCTTGCTCATGCATATTTTTGTTTTACTGACAATCTTACTATGAAATTCTTTCAGAAAACTTTTTTCCTACTTAATTTCGACTAATGAGCTGACAGTTTATATAGAATTGTTTGTATTTATTTTTTTTCATGAGTAACTCAAATCTTTTGAGTTATCATTATCACTATCCAGTGGAGTCTCCTAAATTTTTGCTGGTTATATACATCCTCTCAAAACTACAGATTTCCACAAGATTTGGAAAAATCTTTTTTTTTTTGTAACTGAAACTTCATGTTTGCAACACACACTTGACAATGGTAGTTTACAAACTGGGATGACCACCAATGCCCAAACACTCAGGGATCTTCAAACAAGAAAGACACTTAAGGAACAAACTTAATGTACGGGGAGGGGGGCGGTGTCAATTGTTATAGAAAGTTAAGAATTTTAGACAAAGCCACTGTCAATTACAACATGGCATTTTATAATAAATGATTTGTAGGTGAATGTCATTCCAGCACATTAGAGTGATTGTTTTATAGGGAGCATATTAACTGGAAAAACATTCACTCCTCCTGTCAACTGGACTTTGCAAAAACATTAATGCTCACTGTAGCAAGGTGTATCAATCTTATTAGCTCATGTGGGAAGAAAATAAAGAGGAAAGCTCTCTTTAACACTTAGATAAAGGCAAAGGTACTAAAAGGTATTGAAAATTGGACTACATCTTTAAAAGTGGACAAGTTTACAAAATGAAGAAAAGGGAAATTAAGTCAGAAGGTCAAGAATATGAACATATTGTAGAGAGATGACAACAGAGAATGACAAAAAGAAAGTTAAAATGTGAAAAGAATTAGAGGTATTATTGGAAATTAAACATCCACATGAGACACAAAAGCCTCAGCAATGTGTAAGCTAATAGTCAAAGAGACTTGTAGTTTAGGAGTAACTCAATACTTGAGAAATGATCATTGGTTTTCCTGATCTCTCACTTCAAAGGACATGAAGCCATGAGACCAAATAGATGGGATTAAATACAGTTTCATCAAATTCCATGAGAAACCTCCAGAGATTTTGGAATCTTCAAAGTAGGATTGGTGCCTACTCCTTCCCCTCTGAAACTAACATTCCAAGCCACTCTTTGTGGGGAAAAATTATGTATACCTGCCAGTGTCATGATAAAAACTAGCAACACTCTGGTCCATAATTGTCTGGCAGGTATGTTATTGCAAAGAGTATCTTTCAAAGAATAAAAATATAAAGCTGTGTGTTGGCCCAGAATGAATGGTTAACAGGTAAAGCTTCAACTCTGTTTTTATCTGATGGAGACACACAGAAGCAGTACTGTGCATAGGCCTGGCAGACAGATTAGATGAGCCATATTCCACTGTCCTCATGTTTCCATGTAAGTTTTCTATATCCTACACCATAACAAAAAGCAGAATTGGAAAGCACAACACAGGCTGAGAGGATGGTAACAAACTAAGGTATTTTGGACCTTACCATCTAGGTGGAAAATACCACTGTATTAAGGACATGGGCCTTCTTTTCTCTTTGTCCTTCAAGGTTGTGAGGCATACTTCAAAGCTTTATTTACATTGCTCAGAGAGTATGTTTGGAGGTTATACTCCTAATGTTTAAACTTCTCCAAGACGGCCCCTGAAGGTCTACATTTAGGGGTAAAAAGGGTTGAACAAGATCTCACCTTAGCTTCAGGCCCAAGCCACATCCTCCAACAGAACCTAAGAGAAACCCTTTGTTATGTAAAATGAGACAAAGATGTTATCTTTTATTTCACAAAGTTTCTTCAGCCTCTAATGATGTTCACCACACAAAAGGACCCACAGATAATTGAATACCCGTTCAGATCTGAATGTTCTATTTCTAAATGCCCCCTTGAATAAAATTAGTTAGAAATGCAGTCAATTTCTGTACATTGATTTCATATCCAATAATGAAGCAGCAGAGAGAAATCAAAGAATAGATCCCATTTACAACTACACCAAAAATGGTAAAATACTAGCCATAACCTAATGAAAAGGTAAAATATCTGTATGCTGAAAACTATAGAAAGTCCATGAATGAAACTGAAAATGACACAAAGAATTAGGGAAACATTCCAGGCTCATGGATAGGAAGAATATCATTAAAATTTCAATACTATCCAAAGCAATCTACATATTAAATGCAAATTTATCAAAATAAGACTAGCATTCTTCACCTGGCTGGAAGAACTATTTCTAATATTTGTATGGAACCAGAAAAGACCCTGAATAGCCTAAGTAATGTTGAAAAAGCAAACCAAACCTGGAGGTATCACAATCCCAGACTTTAGCCTATACTACACAGCTGTAATCATCAAGATAGTATGGTACTGGCACATAAATGGACACATAGATCATTGGAACAGAATAAGGAACCCAGAAATGGACCCACAAATGTATGGCCAACTAGTCTTTGACAAAGAAGGGAAGAGTAATGGAAAAAAAGAGTCTCTTCAGCAAATGGTCCTGGAAAAATTGGACAGTGACATACATAAGAATGAAACTGGACCACTTTCTTACACCATACACAAAATTAAAATCTAAATGGATGAAAGACCTACATATGCCATAGGAAACCATCAAAATCCAACAGGAGAAAACAGGTAGCAACCTCTTTGACTTCAGATCCAGAAACTTCTTATTAGACATGTTTCCAGAGGCAAGGGAAACAAAAACAAATGTGAACTATTGGGACCTCATCAAAATAAAATGCTTCTGCACAGCAAAGAAAACAATCAACAAAACTAAAAAGCAACCGATGGAATAGGAAAAGATATTTGCAAATGAAATACCAGATAAAGAGCAAAATCGATGAAGCATTTATCAAACTCAACACCCAAAAAACAAATAATCCAGTTAAGAAATTGGCAGAAGAATATACACCTTTCCAAAGAAGACATCCATATGGTTAACAGACACATGAAAAAAAAATGCTCAACATCACTCATCATCAGAGAAATATAAGTTAAAACCACAATGAGCTACTACCTTATGCCAGTCAAAATGGCTAAAACGAGTAACTCAAACAATAGATGTTGGTAAGAATGCAAAGAAAAGGGCAACACTGTTGCACTGCTGATACAAATGCTGACTGGTGCAGCCTCACTGGAAAACACCACGGAAAAAAGTTAACTTAAAAAGTTAAAAGTAAAACTACCCTATGACCCAGCAACTGCACTACTAGGTATTTATCCAAAGGATACAAAAAAGCTGATTCAAAGGGGCACATGCACCCCAATGTTTATAACAGCACTATCGACTATAGCCAAAGTAAGGAAAGAGAGCAAATGTCCATCAACTGATGAATGGATAAAGAAGATGTGGGATATGGATAGACTGGCATATTACTCAGTTATCAAAAGAATGAAATATTGCCATTTGCAACAACATGGATAGAACTAGAGTGTGTTACGCTAAGCCAAATAAATTAATCAGGGCGCCTGGGTGGGTCAGTTGGTTAAGCGTCCAGCTTCGGCTCAGGTCATGATCTCACGGTTCGTGGGTTCAAGCCCTGCATTGGGCTCTGTGCTGACAGCTAGCTCAGAGCCTAGAGACTGCTTCAGATTCTGTGTTTCCCTCTCTCTCTGACCCTCCCCTGCTCGCCTGTCTCTCTCAAAAATAAATAAAAAACGTTAAAAAAAATATAAAAAACAAGTTAATCAGACAAAAACAAGTATCATATGGTTTCACTCTTATGCGGAATTGAAGAAAGAAAACAGATGAACATAGGGGAAGGAAAGTAAATAGAAGATAAAAACAGAGTGAGACAAGCCATAAGATACTTTTAAATACAGAGAACAAACTCAGGATTGCTGGAGGGTTGTTGGGTGGGGGGAATGGGCTAAATGGGTGATGGGCATTAAAAAGGGCACTTACTCTGATGAACACTGGGGTGTTATATATAAGTGATGAATCACTGGGTTCTACTCCTGAAACCAATACTACACTGTACGTTAACCAACTTGAATTTACATAAATAAAGTACTCTTACAAAAAAAAATGTGAAAGACAAGCTCAAGACACAGCCAGATGAAAGAGAGTCAGTGGATAATTAAGGGGACTGAATGATGGTGACAGACTAGTGCAAGTCAGGGAAACCTGACTTTTTAAAAAACTTGGACACAACCAGGCAAAGGTCAGACTAGAGGCAGAGAGAGCAACTTCTAGAGGTATAATACTAAGTGGAGAAGGGGTAGTGGAAATGGGAAGAATAGCACTTTCTCCCCAAAATCATCTCTAAACTGCACCCTACCCTTAAATTGGACATAAAACAAATAGAGGAGAGAACATTCAGGGCTTTTTTTCTGTATGTTCTTCCTTGTACTTCGTTTTTTATAGGTATGCATTATGTCTCATACTGAATCCGAGGTTGTCAACTGCATGTGTTTCTTTTCTATATTCATCACAATTACTTGCACTGAGCCTGACATTTAGTAGGCTCTGTTCTAAGAACCCACCAATTATCAAATTATTACAAATGAAATAATGCTGAGGTCATTGAACAGTTTAAGAGCTCAAGTACCATAGGTATTGAAGCAAAATTACAAGGATACAGACAGTCTGCTGAGGGCAAGAGAAGCCTCTATGAACTAAGATAGTGGCACTTGCCATCCTAAGACTGCCACCAAGGCACCTGGAAAGATGTAGACAGGTCGAGTGTTCCTTAAGGAAAGGGTGGTCCTTCAGCCAAGGCCTGGCAGAACTGCTGCAAAATGTACAGCCTGAGTCTGTCTTGGGAGTCGGGGGCGAAAACCTGACCTGCAACACAGGCCTGGATGCTGCAGCCCACGGAGGACAGGTTAGGAGCAAGCAAGTCACCACAGCCTTCTCCCTCCGTGCTTTCCTCCTTTTCCCTACCAATCTCACTTCAGCTTTTTTCTCCTGCTTGAACTTTTATTTTTAGACTCCTCATTTTCTGAAAACCATATTCTTTCACAACTCTTCAGTCATTTTTGTTTTCTAGAACCCTATCTGAATTCTATTTATATTTGACCCTGCCTGAATAAAGGAGAAGAAAACAAGGAAGGCTAGACTTAGAAAAAGTACAAGTACAAATTACAATAAATTGCAGACTTGCTAATTCTAAAACTTCACTCTTTTTTCGCTTTTGTATTAGCTTTTACCTTTTATATTGTTGCTATTTTATCTCTGAGAGATATTTATTTTATCATTTTATTTTCATCATGGTAAGTGTACTCTTGAGTCCCCTTACCCTATACCCTCTACACACACACACACACACACACACACACACACACACACACCCCATCTTCCCTCTGGTAATCATCAGTTTTTTCTCTATAGTTAAGAGTATTTCTTGGTTTACATTTTTTCCTTTGCTCATATGTTTTGTCTCTTAAATTACACATGAGTAAGATCTTAACTTAAATTGACTTATTGTGCTTAGCATTATACTCTCTAGCTCCATCTATGCTGTTGCATATGCAAGATTCACTTTTTGTTGCTTTTTTATGGAGTAATATTCCAGTGTGTGTGTGTGTGTGTGTGTGTGTGTGTGTGTGTGTGTGTGTGTGTGTATTTTCTTTTCTTTATCTATTAATGGGTGGCTAATAGCCACTTGGGTGGCTTCCATAGTTTAGCTATTATAAATAATGCTATTATGAACATAAGGGTGTATGTACTCTTTTGAATTAGTGTTTTTGTATTTTTTGGGTAAATACTCAGTAGTGCAATTCCTGGATAATCTGGTAGTTCTATTGTCATTTTTGAGAAGCCTCCATACTGTTTTGCACAATGGCTGAACCAATTTTGCATTTCCACCAATAGTGCAAGAGGGTTCCTTTTTCTCTACATCCTCACCAACAATTGTTGCTTGTGTTTTTTATTTTAGTCATCCTGACAGGTTTGAGGTGCTATCCTATTATAGTTTTGATTTGCATTTCCTGTTGAGTTATGTTGATGATGTGTATGTTGACCATATGTATGTCTCTTTGGAGATATGTCTATTGATGTCTCATCATTTTTCACGCCTATCTTTAAGTTGGATTTTTTGTTTTGGGGCATTGAGTTTGATAAATTCGTCATAGATTTTGCATACTAACCCATTATCAGACATGGCATTTGCAAGTATCTTCTCCCATTTAGTAGGTTACCTTTTAGTTTTGTTGATTGTTTCCTTCATTGTGCAGTTAATTTTTATTTAGATGTAGTCCCAAAAGTTTATTTCTGCTTTTATTTCCCTTCCCTTAGGAGACCTATCCAGAAAAATGCTGTTATGGCTGATGTCAGAGATTATTGCCTGTGATTTTCAAGAATTCTTATGGTTTCAGGTCTCAAATTTAAGTCTTTAATCTATTTTGAATTTGTGGGTATGATAATAAGTGGCTAGGTTTCATTCTTTTGCATGCTGCTGTGCAGATTTCCCAACACCATTTGTTCAAGAGGCTGTCTTTTTCCTATTGCATATTCATTCCTCCTTTTCTGAGGATTCATTGACCATACAATTGTGAATTTCTGTTTTCTTTTTCATTCTGTTGACTGACCTATGTGTCTATTTTTATGCCACATCTGTATTGTTTTAATTACTATCACTTTGTAATATAGCTTAAAATCTGGAATTATAATACCTAGAGTTTTGTTTTCCTTTTTCAAGAATGTTTTGGCTGTTTGGGGTCTTTTGGGTTCTACACAAATTTTAGATTCATTCTAGTTCTGTGAAAAAATGTTATCAAACTTTTCGAAGATCAAAATTTCAACCTAGGACTTTCAGATACCTGAAGATAATGACATACAACTAGCTACCTATTTTCTCAGCATTTCTTTTAAAAATATAAAAAAGGGAAATAGATTTATTAAGGGCCACACTCAGCCTGAAGACAGACAATGCTGATATTTCAAAGTGACAGAAGAAAGAAAAATCACCCAACCTAGAATGCAATTTCTAATGTTCTTGTCCCACTATTGTCTCACCCTGAGACTTCACGGCAAGCAAGGGCAGGTTAACAAAAATTGCTAGGAAGGCAGAAGAAGGAAGCTAGCAAAAGGTATCTAGGTAATCTAATATCACCTCAAGAATAAGGACATCTTAGCCTCTTCTACATGGATAGTAAAGCTAGAAGACCTAATGGTAGAGAAAACTCTGTTTACAACAGGAACACAGATTGTGTGCTTAGTAAATATACAGAATCTATACAGAGATAAATATTAAACACCTACTAAATATGCACCAAAAAAAGTTGAAAAAATGGAAAAAATTAACCTGTTATTAGAAAGATGATATTTAAAAATATTAGTTCTCCAGAATTCATAGATTTAGTACCATCCCAATAAAAAATGTCATTAAGTTTCTTATGAATACAGAGGTATCAGTGTAGGTATACATGTCATTGTTCATATATATTTTATGTATGCTGCTGAAAACAGACTGGAAACACTGACACTCTAAAGCAGTGACTAAATCTATAGTCAAGATCTTGGGTTCTAAATACCATTTTTCAATAAAAACAATCAGGAATCCCTGGGAAAATGGCTGATTCCAGATCTGGGGCTGAGAAAATACAAAGTCAGTTGAACGAACTGTGGTGCCAGGAAGTAGGGAAGTGCTCAAAAATTGATGAGCAACATTGATAGGAAATAGGAGCCAACATGAAGAGGCTTTTAATGATAAAATCTAAGTAATTAGAACAGTAAAGCAATGACAATATTGGATTACATCCCATAGACTATAATAAATATGCATCAATACATATTGATATAAATACATCATTGAAACAGATAATAACTGGGGGCAGGGGGAGAAAATGCAGTGGCTCCTTATAAAGGGATTCTACTCAATAAATATTAAAGGAATGAGAAATAGAAAATCACCATTAGGCAAACACTACAGGAATAACTGTTGCAGGTAACTGCCATTAATTGATGTTAAAATTGGTGGGAAAAATGGGAGGAGAAACAACAAACTTGTTGTTCTGAAAAGAACTCCCAACTTATATAATACTTATAAGACTTACCATAGATCATCATACTTCTACAGGAAAATAAACACTAACTTTATGGTAAAGAAACCTGGCAAACTCTTCCTTAACTGAGCAATCGAAGTTGACAGAGTAATGAGATCAATCAACATTATGTTACCTCTAAAAAGATGCAAGAGAAAACCACAACTTACTTCCATGTTATTTTTGCCTGTGACATTAAGAAATCCAACTGGGGAGTATTCTCGAAAATAATTTAGCAAGGGCATCTGGGTGGCTCAGTCAGTTAAGCATGTACCTCTGGCCTCTGTCTCAGGTCATGATCTCACAGTTTTTGAGTTTGAGCCCCATTTCGGGTCTGTGCTGACAGTGCACGATGTGCTTGGGACTCTCTCTCCCTCTCTTTCTGCCCCTCCCCCGCTCACTTTCTCTTTTTCTCTCAAAGTCAATAAACCAACTTTAAAAAAAATTAAATAATAAATAAAATAACTTAGCAGAGCTCCTTGAATATAACAAGGCCATTAAAGACAAAAATCCTCAAGACTGCCACAGCATATAAACTAAGGAGACCCAATAAATAAAAATAATGTGAAATTCAAGAATGTTTTCTAAATTCAGGACATAAAATTTAACATATTTGAATAAGGTAGGTAGATTAGTTTTACAGTAATACTACTGCTATCAGTATTGCATCGACATTGCCAGTTTCAGTAATTACATGTTTCCATAAAATGCATTTAAAATAGGGCCAGAGGAGCCAAAGTTCTATCATAACTCTATGGAACTTTTTCAACTTTTTGAAATCAGTTCAAAATAAATTTTTTTACAGAAAAATACCTACATGAAATTTTATCAAGTTTTTATTAAAATATTGCCAAAACATATCAAAATTATAGATTTTCTTACAAATAGTTTTGACTATCTACTATTTGCCAGTCATCATCATATTACAGGAATACAGTGTCAAGTAAGACAGTCGAGGCTGGTCAATTTTTATAACACTTATGTTCTTATGGGGACCCAAAGAAGGAAAACAAATGAGTATGCAAATAAAATATGAGATAGCAAAAACAAATTGCAGTGCAGGCAAGGGGAGAATATAATACAATGTCTCTGAGGATATTTGGGCTTAGACCAAATATCTGTCCTTATTTACTTCACCATTTTCCCAAGGGAAAATAAGTGCATACCATCCCTAAGTAATGTGTCTTCTTACCAGGTAAGTATTCTATAATTTAGTAGCTTCCTAAATCTTTGTCAAGCAATCCCTGTCAATCGTTACCATGTCAACCATAACTACAAATTCTTGGATCAACCCTACAGCATCTTGTGATATCAGGATTGTACCAACATGGTGCTATCAAATGTTCAGAGCCCAAGGACAATTTCCCAAGTGATTCTGGAAAATATACTGAAATCTCATCTAAAAAAACAGCACCTTAGTGCATCTGTGCAATTCAGGTAGTCTAATTTTCTAAATGATGAGTCAAGGCAGCCTCTCACAACTATATAGAATAGGGGTTCTGCTATACTCTGCTATACAGACTCACCCTAGGACATTCTCTGCAGTAGAATGAGCAAAGTATAGCATCAGGAAATTATGTAGTTTTATTCTAAGTGTGAAAATTTTGTGTGTTGGTGTAGAAATTCTATGAGCAAAAAGCAAGTATACTCTATAAATTTAACTTAATCTAAACATCACTAGGCCACACTTCATTTATTAGTACAAGTGAAGTGATATTTACAACTACAGGGGAGGCTGTTCAAGATGGCAACATAGGAAGATCCTGAACTCACCTCACATACACACCATTTTTACAACTACATATGGAGAAATTCCTGCTGAAAAAAGACCTGGAAGGTAGCTGCATCTCTCCACAATCAAGGATAGGTAGTCCACGCAAGGGTGGGTAGGAGAGGCAGAGATGTAGTCTCGCCAGAAAGTGCTCTGGCACAGCAACCCACAACCAGAAAGGATCTCACAGAGGCATCCGGGTGGCTCAGTTGGTTAAGTGTCCAATTCCTGATTTGCACTCCGGTCATGATCTTGTGATTTCATGGGTTCAAGCCCTGCATTGGTCTCTGAGCTCATGATGCAGAGCCTGCCTGGGATTCTCCCTCACACTCTCTCTCTTTCTCTGTCTTTCTCTGTCTCTCTCTGCCCCTCCCCTGCTCATTTTCTGTTTCTCTCAAAAGTAATAAAAACTTTTTTTAAAAATTAAAAATAAAAAACAAAGGATCTCAGAAATATGGACCTTCTCCCTGAGGAGTAAGGCATTCAAATCCCATATCAGGTATCCCAACTCTTGGAACTTGCACTAGAGAGACAACCCCCAAAATGACTTTGAAAACCAACAGGACATACATCCAGTAGATGCAAAGGGCTATAGGAAACTGAGAATCCAATCTGAAAGTCACGTACAGACTCACGCTAGGACATAGTGCAGAACCAGCAGTTTGAAAACTGCAGGAGACTATGTGTGAAGGAGATTTATCAGCTAATTCTAAAGCATATGCTGGAGAGGCAGGGGACTTTTGGGACTCTCTCCAAGGACAGAGGCAGTGGTGGGCACCATTACTATGCTCTCCCACTGTCTTGCTACTCCCAGAGGCTGAATCCCATTCTTGCACTCTCCTGTGGCCCCACTCAAGCCAGCAGGCACATGCAGGCCATATACAGGATCCCCCATGAAAACTTGACTTTGATGGTCAATGGGGTTTGCATTTCTAGGCACCACAGGACTGACAGAATCAGAGATACAGTTCATGGTAGACTACCCCCAACCCTGGACATGGCACAGACAGCAGACTGAACACACCCATGTCTTTTTGTAAAAAAGACTTATTTACTTTTCCTAGAGCATCAGACTGAGGGGCAGGCTTCAGATTAACCACATGTCTAGAGGCTATAAAAGTGCTCCAAGGGAACATGGGAGGGGGTGTCATTTTTGCACTCTCCCTTAGCCTCACTACATCTTTCTTTTACCTCCCAAAAATATCTTACACACTTACCCAGAGCCCTGATTTTCCCAACTATTGCCAAGGTAACATCTCCTGGTTACCTGGCCTAGAGGCCAAAAGCATTTACAACTGCAACTCTGTCTATTTGTGTTTCCCATCCATCTGTAACTAGGTGCTGAATAAGATCCTTTCCTTTGAAAGTCTGACATCTCAATAACCACAACCTATCAAGACATAAATTAGGCTGCATAGACCATCACAAAGTTTCAAGAGATAAGCACAAACTAGGGCAAGGTTGACAGCCACTACTTCAAGACTAGAGACCCAAGTGCTTTATCTAATACATAGAAATAAACAGAGTCTAGCAAAATAAGGCAACAGAAATATGTCCCCAAAGAATAAGACAAAGCTCCAGAAAAAAATAATTAACAAAATTAGGTTAAGTAATCTACCTGAAGTATTCAAAGTAATGGTCATACAGATGCTCACCAAACACTGCGTGAAAATGAACACCCTGATAACTTCAACAAAGATATAGAAAACAAAAAAGTGCCAAATAGAAGTCACAGAACTGAAACACACAGTAAGTAAACTGAAAAATACCCTGGTGGGGTGGCGGGGGGAGGGGTTCAAGCACACCAGATGAAGCAGAACAAAGGACCAGTGATCTGGAAGACAGGTCAGTGGTACTTGCCCAACCAGAGCAGCATAAAGAAAAAAATAAAAAATTTTAAAGAAAATAGCTTAAGGGACCCATTTGTTAACAACAAATACAACAAAAATCACATTATGCAAGAGAAAAAAAAAAGGGGCCCCAAAAGGAGGAGAGAGAGAGAGAGAGAGAGAAGAGTTAGAAAGCTTTCTTGAAAAAAGAATGACTGAATACTTCCCTGTCCTGGGGAAGGAAACAGACATCCAGAGCTCCCCATAAGATGAACCCAAAGAAAAGCACACCAAGGCACATTACAATTCAAGTATCAAAAGTTAAAGAAATAATCTCAAGACCAAGAGAAAACAACTTGTTACATATAAGAAAAAACCTATAAGACTTCTAGCAAATTTCTCACCAGAAACTTTGCAGGTTAAAAGAAAACATGATATATTCAAAGGGCTGAAAGGAAGAAACTTCTAACCAATATTCTACCCATTAAGTTTATTATTCAAAATTGGAGAGAAAGAGATTACCAAACAGGCAAAAAGTAATGGAGTTCATTGCCACTAAAAGCCCCTAGTTAGTAATAAGAAAACATAATAAATCTTACTGATAAAAACCAGTAAGCAAATATACAAAATATAATGAGAATGGAATCTAAACGTAGTAATAAAGTAAACCATAGGGAAGAGAGCAAGAGAGTTAACAACAGAGGGCTACAAAATAGCCAGAAAATAATGAACAACATGGCAATAAGTATGTAAGTAACAATAAATACTTTACATGTAAATGGAGTAAATTCTCCATAAGGCAGTCTAGATCAATGGGTTAAAACAAAACAAACAAAATAAGACTCCTATATATTCTATTTACAAGAGGCTCACGTGGGCTGTAAAGATACAGACACGAAATGAAGGAATAGAAAAGATGTTTCATGCAAATGGAAAACAAAAATTTATATCCGACAAAATAGACTTGAAAGGCTATAGTAAATGACAAAGATAGGTATTTCAAAACAATAAAAAGGTTGATTCAACAAGAAAATACAGTATCTGTAAATATTTATGTACTGAAAACAGAATACATAAAGCAAATATTAATAGATCTCCAGGGAGAAATTTACAGTAATACACGAAATGGAGACTTTAACATTCTACTTCTATCAATGAATAGATTATTCAGACAGAAAATCAGTAAGAACAAAAATAACCAACGGATCAATGAATAACTCAAACTACAAACTGAAAAATACCTCCAGACTTGTGAAAATGACAATCTGACAATCCACAATCTATGGCATGCACAAAGAACAGTTTTAAGTGCTAATTCATAGCAATACAGGCCTGCTTCAAGAAACAAGAAAATCTCAAACAATGTAACTTTTTACCTTTTAGGTTAGAAAAATGTAGGAAAAGAGAAAAAAAGAACAAAACCTGCAATTAGTAGAAGGAATGAAATAATAAATATTAGAGCAGAATTATATAAAATAGAGACTAAAAAGACTGAAGAAAAAAGTAATGAAACTAAGAGCTCATTCTTGGATAAGATCAAATTGCCAAACCTTTAGCTAGATTCACTATAAGAAAAAAAAAAGTGGTAGGGTTCAACAGAAAGCAAGGTTCCAACTATTGCCACAAATACAAAGGATCGTAAGAGACCACAATGAACAATTATATACAAACAACTTGGACAACCTATAAGAAATTGACAAATTTCTAGAAAGATATCATCTTCCAAGACTCAATCATGGAGAAATAAAAAAAAATTTTGAATAGACTACAGTTAGAAGATCATCCAGTAATCAAACACCTCATAACAAACCTAAATTCAGGACCAAACAACTTCTTGTCAGTTCTACTAGGCATTTAAACATTTAATACATAACCTTCTCCAACTTCCAAAAAATTGAAGAGGACAATGCTTTCAAATTCATTTTTAGAGATTAACATTACCCTGATACCAAAACAAGATATCACAAAAAAAGAAAATTATAGGTCACTATCCCTGATGAACATAGGTGTAAAAATTCCCAGCAATGTAATAGCAAACAAATCTAACAATACATTAAAGGATCATACCATGATCAAATGTGTTTATTCCAGGGATTCAAAGACGGTTCAATATCCACAAAATCAATGTAAGACACCATATTTGTTAATAACAAAATAAAGGATTAAAAAATCTTATCTCACTAGGTGCAGAAAAATAATTAACATAATTAAACATCCATTTATGATAGAAACTCTCAATAATGGTGATATAAAGGAAACATACCTCAACATAATAAAGCCCAACTATAAAAATCCCACACCTAACACCATATTTAAATGTGAAAAGCTTAGGTCAGGAACAAGATGGAGAGGCCCACTTGACCATATTTATTCAAGATAGTATTCAAAATAGCCATAGTGGTTAGGTAAGAAAAAGAAATGCATCCAAATCGGGGAAAAAAAAGAAGTGAAACTATTTACAAACGACATGATTTTATAGGTAGAAAACTCTAAAGCCTACACACAACTTGTAGAATTCAGTCAAGTTGCACAGTAGAAAATCAATTTACAATAATCTGCCACATTCTTATATACCAAGAATTAAATAACAAAGAAATTAAGAAAATAATTCCATTAACAGTAACATCAAAAAGAATGAAAACCCTAACAACCAAGAGGTGACACACTGGTGAAATAAATTGAAGAAGCCACCAGTATATGTAGAGATATTCCATGTTCATGGATTGGATGAATTGTAATTATTTGTATTTCCATATTACCCAAAGAAATCTACAGATTCCATGAATCCCTATCAAAATTCCCATGGCATTTTTATAGAAACAGAAAAAACAGTTCCTAAAATTTGTATGGAACAAAAAAATCTTTAACACCTCTGTTTTTTACATCACTATTTAAAATAATCAAGATACAGAAACATCTTAGGTGTTCATCAATGGATGAACAGATATAGAAAATGTGATGTGTATATACAATGGAATATTACTGAGTCATAAAAAGAAGGGAATCTTGCCATTTGCAACAATATGGACCCAACTTGGGCTATTAAGCTAATTCAAGTCAGAGACAAAGACTAATACATATGATTTCACTTAAATGTGGAAGAAAACAAACTAACATACAAAAATGAGCACATACAACCAAACCCAGATTTATAGATACAGAGAATAAATTGCCCTTTGTCTTAGAGGAGGTAGGTTGAGGGTTTGGCAAAATGGGTGAAGAGAATCAGGAGCTACAGACTTTCAGTGATAAAATAAATTATGATGTTCTGTGCAACATGTTGACGATAGTCAATAATAATATATTGCATATTTGAAAGTTGCTAAGAGTAAATCTTGAAAGTGCTCGTCCTGAGCAAAAAACATGAACTTAATATGGTGACAGATGATAACTAGACTTCCTGTGGTAGTTATTTTACAATGTATGCAAATATTGTATCATTGTGTTACATACCTCAAATTTGTCAATTATTCCTAAATAAAAATAATTTTGAAAGGGGGAAAAACCTTCTCAGCCCAATCTCTTACCCTTCCTTTCATCTGCTTACGATGAGTATATGTAATCTAAAAATTCCTCCCTTGATAGCCCCTAGTATTTCTGGAAGTGCCTGGGGGTGTTTGACATATACAGGCTGGTATAACAACTAGTTACACTAAGACAGCTGCCATCACTGTTCTTTCCTGCTCTTCCACAGATGTCTTAATTGCTCAGTAAGCTTCATGACAGGACCTCAGTTTTCTGCCACCTGATGCCCCTATCCCCAGAGAATGCCACTATTTCCAAGTTGCTGTCTACTCCATGTCCCCAATGTTATCACTCCTTAAGTTACAAATTCTTGAAGAAACTAGAAGAATGTTCCTGCTCTACTCCGTGTCAATGTTCTGTTTCTTGTTTGACAATGTTCCCAGACCCCATGAGCCAATTAAAGGAGGTAACTTGAAGATCTAATTCACAGGATTGTGACTATATGAAATACTGTATTGTAATCAAATTTGCTAATAGACTAGATCTTAATTATTCCAACCACTAAAAAAACAATCACATCACAAAATAGAGGTGCTAATTGTTGCTATAATGTCAATCATATTACAATATACATACATACATTTGATAGATATATATCAAATCAACATGTTGCATAAATTCAATTTATACAGTGTTATTAGGTCAAGTGTCTTTCAATGAAAGAAGAAAATAGCCTGAATCCATCTGGATCTTCTCAGAATATTCCTCCACCTATGGACAAGGGCAATAAGGAATAAAAAGCCAATAGGGCTGATCACTTTACTCCCTTTGTTCTCCTTTCCTCCTAAAGTTGAGAAGCAGTTTCTCTCTTTCTCATTGAGTCTAAAAAAGAGGGGAAAATCTCTTCTATCCCTTGAGACAACATCAGACACATTTATTCCCATGTAGCTCAGCTCAGACCACTCCACTGGCTCAGCTATCAGTATTTCCATATATATTCCAGTTAACATCTGCAAACTACTTGTCACTGTTTTGTTTAAGTACCTTTTATGTTGTGAACCATTTCTCAAGTATTAATTTCTTTGATTTGATCAAATCTGTCCCTAAATTTTTAACAACTGGTACTCCAGAGTTCTTTTCCTACATTATTTTTCCGTAGATAAAACCTCCCCTCCCCCAGAAGAAAGTTATTTTCATTTAAAAATAATCCTGTCTTAGGAATGTCTCTCAAAGAGACTTGTTGCGATTTTTATCACTGGCCTAAGTATTAGAAAAGTCATACATACACAATATATAACCTGTGAGAAAAGGGACACCTGGCTGGTTCAATAGGTAGAGCATGCAACTCTTGATCTCAGTGTCTTGAGTTCAAGCCTCATGTTGGACACAGTGCTTACTTAAAATACTATCAACAATAAAAAAAAATTAAAAACTGGTAACAAGATACAGGACACCTAATACAACAGATTACATCCACAGGTCTTCTGCCATGTTACATTGGACATGCTTCTGTTATAATAGCTCCCATATTACATGACTACCGTCCCTTGTATGACTAACTCCCTGAGACCTACTCCGATTTGTATCCCTAGAGCTATGAAAGTTTCTCAACTGTTAAGTACTCAATAGGTATTTGATGGATAACAGAGTAAAAAGTTATTTTAAATGATAAGGTTTGATTGAGACCAGAGACCCCAAATCAGTAATTCATACACTAGGATCCTGCCCTCAATTGAAGCATAGTCTACAAAGTTTAGAAAACTTTACCCTAAAGGGGCACCCAGGTGGCTCAGTCAGTTGAGTGTCTGGTATCAGCTCAGATCATGATCTCATGGCTCATGAGTTCAAGCCCCACATCGGACTCTGTGCTGTAAGGGGAGAGCCTACTTCAGATCCTCTGTCCCTCCCACCCCCTGTACCTCTCATTCATGATCTCTCTTAAAAAAAAAAAACATTGTTTAAGAAGTTTACCCTAAAAAATCCCTTTTTTCAGTTTTTCTTCAAGTATCAACATTGATCCCACATTCCCAGTAAGGAATCTATCAGTTGGAGGTGAGTTGCAGCTGTCCCCATTACTACAACACAGTCCTCAGTGTCCCATTTCACTGACCTAACCCGCTGAACACCAGATATATTTTACTTTATGATCCTTTGACCAAATGACTTCTATGGGTCCTTTACTGTAGATTTTATTAACCTTTGTTTTCTCACACATACACTGGGCCTCTCTGTACACAATTGCTTCTTTCTTTTGGAAGCCCAGGCTATAGTTGGTTTTTTATGACTAGAGTTCTACCAGCTGAGTCCTGCTAGATGGAATCCACTGACCCCATGGGTATGATATAACATTTTTTCCTGTACATTCTGTAATTGGACTCATTTTGTAAAATAAAAATTCAGAGTTTTATCAACTATGCAGAATACAATCCCTTCTAGTCCTTTTCCTTCCTAAACAGGAAAGAAAAATAACATCTTATATAAAGTCTTCTTAGAAGAAATCTGTTACTTAAGCAGCTAGATACTACTTAGGAAAAAAAAAATAGTCTGGACTTACATAATAATTATGCCTATCCTTTGCTTCATGATTTTTAGTTTTCAAAGAACTTTCTTGTCACTTATCTCATTTCTTTTTTATTTAAGTATAATTAACAGTGTTATATTGGTTTCAGGTATACAACACCATTCAATTCTATACATTATTCAGTGTTCACCATGAGAAGTTTAGTAATCATCTGTCACCAAACATTCTCTGTGCTCTACTTTTCCTCTCTTTGACTTACTTGTTTTATAACTGGAAGTGTGTACTTCTTAATTCCCTTTATTTCATCTATCCACCCCCTAAAACTCTCCTTTGGCAACCATATGTTGGTTTCTGTACTTAAGACTCTAAGGAGAGGGAGGAGCAGCCTGCTTGGGATTCCCTTTTTCTGACTTATTTCACTTAACATTATACCCATTAGGTCCATCCATGTTGTGGCAAATGGCAAGATCTCACTCTTTTTTGTGGCTGATAAACATATATATACACCACATCTTCTTTATCCATTCATCTGTTGATGAATACATGAGTTGTTTTCTTTTCTTGGCTATTGTAAATAATGCTGCAATAAATATAGTGGTGCATGAATCTTTTTGAATTAGTGCTTTCCTTTTCTTTTGGGGTGGGTAAATACCCAGTAGTAGATTTAGTGGATAATATGGTAGTTTTTGTTTTGTTTTGTTTGTTTGTTTGTTTAGAGATTCCTTCATATTATTTTACACAGTTGTTGGAAAAATTTACATTTCCACCAACAGTGCACAAGGGTTCCTTTGTTCTCTACATCCTTGCCAACATGTTATTTCTTGTCTTTTTTTTAATCTAGCCATTCTGACAGGTGTGAGGTGCTATCTTATTTTGTTTTAGATTTGCATTTCCCTCGTGATTAGTGATGGTGAATGTCTTTTCATATGTCTGCTGGCCATCTCTAGGCCTTCTTTGGATAAGTGTCTATTTTGGTCCTCTGCCTATTTTTAAAAAATCATATTATTCTTATGGTATTGAGTTGTGTAAGTTTTTTATGTTTTTGGTATTAATCCCTTATCAGATACATCATTTACAAATATATTCACCCATTCAGTAGCACCTTTTCACTGTGTTGGTTTCCTTCACAGAGATATGACTTTTTATTTTGGTGTAGTTCCAGCAGTTGCTCTTTGCTTTTCTTTCCATTGTCTTACTTATTCTTTACAGCAAGTATGCATTCCCTAACTAGACAAGACAGACACTCTAGTCTCAGTTTACAGTCAGGTGACATCACAGAAAAGCAAGGGACTTAATGTCCTGCAGCTGGAAGGGATCTCAGAGATTACCTAGTTTCCAAAAACAGAAATCAAAGGATCCAAGAGCCTCAAGTTTATCCAAGGTTACATATGTAGCTAGCAGCATAGGGAAAAGGTCACTTCTATTATAAAACACTCTTTGCATAAAGTCAAAGATTCTCCTTCCTATTAGAAAAGATTAAATTTGCAGGATATGTTTACTGGTTGTATCTTACAACAACATGGGGGGCTGGTAGATATGTTCACATATTCCTGTATCATGAAGAACAGATCTAATTTTCCTTGAAAATGAAAAACTATAAAAATTCTTATTTATAATTAGGCATGTCAATCAGTCTGTCATAGAGGATATAGCCAGACCTAATCAGAGAAAACTTCTCAGCTTTGGCAAGAAAATGGAGATGATCAACTTTAAATATCTGCACTGTCTACAGCCTCAAAGTTCTTTCACCACAGATAGGTGAGCTCTCAAAAATAAAATATCCTCCTGCCAAGTTGACGGTTTTTCATTAAGGTTTTCTCCAGTGGCATTTTTTGAGGCCTGAGGATAAATTAACAGTTCATTTTTCTTTCAACAATTTCACAGGTACAGCTCTGGATTTCAGGAAATACACTGGTCCAAAAAATAAATGGGGTTGCCTATCATGTATCTGTCTCAACACATTTGGCTAGTGTGGACCTCAGGCTGTAAGTTTAAAGTCAAAGTTTCTCTAATTTTCACTAGGTCAGAGAGAACTGTGAATAAAAACCAAAATGGTTCTGTTGCTAACTGGCTGTATGAATTCAGAAGAGTCTCAGTTTCTCTTTTCTAATTTGTGTAATTAATTTACAAATATCTTAATGGTGCCATCAGGCAAATCCAACTTTATTCACCTCACCTGATTTTTGTGCATTGGAACTACACTTATATGGGGGTCAGGAGACCCACCTTGTACCTGCTTCTGACCCCCAAGGAGCCCTTTTAGACTCCATTATGTATAAACTGAGGGAGGATAGAAGAGAAGAGTGTAATAAAACAACACTATGGAGGATAAAGTAATAAGAACATATTAGAAAACCAGATACAGATTCTTACCAGCTTTTATCATGGAGCAAAAGATACCAAGAACATCTTTACAGAGTAGTTCTGAAGGGCTTTGGAAGAGACTGCTACAAACAACACTCCTCCTCTTACTGGGAATCTACAGGGAAGAAGGCAAGTCCCCTCAGGGAATAATATCTCTCAATATCAAAGGATAAGACCAAAGTGGAAGAGTGTGGATGGGTGAAAACATGTAGAGGTAGTAGTTGGAGATGAAAAAGGAAAATGAAATGTACCAGATGTCTCAGTGGAACCAAATATAACCGGACTTGATGTAAAACTAATGGAGACTTAAAGACTCCTCTGACATCTGATTCCATGCAATGATATGCTTATAAGATCCTTGTTTGGGGCTGTTTCTAATTTGAAAAATTAGGGTAGAGCTGAAAAGGGAGTTGCTCCTCTGTGCAGTCCTTGAAAATTGTTTGAAACATCAAGGAAATGAGGGCTCAGGATTAGAGGCTGAAGAACTATACCAGGTATTAGACGGGATGCTGCTCAGGGACCAGATAACAAAGTAAGACGTAGAGCAGAGAACGTAATGATCTTTGTATGGAGACTCTGACTCCCAGTACATACAGAAAAAACAAAAACAGAAACAAAAACCAGTGACTCTGAAGACACCAGGAGAAGGCACCTGGGGCACAAACAATGGCATCCTAATGTTCCAACTTAGACTACACTGAAACCCCTTCAAGTGATTTTCAGAGGAGACACAAAGATGCTGGATCAAGAACACTAAGTCTCTGTAGTATTATAACCCACAACCTGTTATGAAAAGAGTTCCTCAAAGTCCCAAGATGATCTTACAAGACTGAAGGTCCTGAATGATCAGATGGGTTAATAACAGTAATATGTTTTCATTTGTAATATCAGTATTCACAAAAGTTGATCTTTTCCTCCATTCTTGTGTTACACCAGTGTAACTTCTCTCAGAGACAACCACACTGAGGATTCCGTTAAGGTATTGACTATGGTGTCATGGAGGCAACATGAAGGCAACGTGAAAACAATGATCAATTCCCAATCACTTCCATGTTGTATCTGTATCATTTTGCACTGTGCCTCCAGTTATACAACACTGCTATGGTTCCGAGAATGCACCCTTCTCTTTTACAAGTGCATACCTTTATACCTGCTGCTCCTTCAAACAGAACCTTTTCTCTGTTTTTTTTTTTTTTTTTTTTTTACCCAGCTAATGCACACTCTTCAAAACTCATTCACATCTTACCCTGCCTGGGAAAACTTCTCTAACTTCAGAGTCTGGGTGAAGACTTTCTTTTTGTTTCCATATATCCAGTTATGGCTTCTTCTGTAGTGAATTGTGTTTACTTTTAAACCACATTGTCTGTATTACCAGCAAAGAGTGAACATTTTGAGGTCAGGTTCTATACTCTACATGTCTGAATTTTTAGTACACAAAGTCAAATCTGGCATACACCTAACATTCTGTAAGGAGTTTCAAAAAATGAGTAAGATGAATTAATGAGTGAATTTGATCACCAAGTCCTCATCAATAAACTAGAATTAATAACCTGCCTCACTATATAATTCTATCATGTGAGATTTGATTTTCCAAAGCTTTGTTAAAAGTTAAAATGCTGATGAATGTCACTTATTTAAAAAAGAAAGATAATGCTTACTTTATTTTTGGAACTGCCAATTCTCTTGGCCCTAGTTCTCGAACTGCACCTGCTCTTTCAATCCCCAATTTGGATTATCCCCATTGTCCTTTCACTGTCCTTCTTCTTACATTTCTTGCTTACACAGCTCTGCTGGAGAGCGCATCATAAACAAACTGATTATCTCCATTACAAATTTATGATCTCCAGTCTCAGCTGGGCGCTCAGTGCTTCTCAGTACTTGTCTTCCATGGATTACTTTCCCCTCCCAAATAGCAGCTGTTAAAACATTTACCATCCTCCTCTAAATCCCATCCCTCATTTTTAGTGAATAACCACATTTCAAAATTTACCAGGTGAATAATTTGATCAATTATCATTCCCTCAGTGTTCAGTCTTAATCTCAAGCATAAACTTCCTTTTATATTTCCATCTCATCTCCTTAATTTGTTCCAAGCTCAACTCCTTTACTAATTTAGTAGAAATATTTTAGCTCTTTTTTATACTCCTATGCTATGTCCATGTGTTGACTACAAGCTGACTGATACCTAAATGGCAAGAGCAGAACTGGAAAAATTTTGTCTGATTTTATTATCCAAATTAGGGTGATTTTAGCTGAAACAAAAATTCAACTAACATTAGCTTACAAAATTAAAAAATTCACTACAGAAGTAGAACAGGTTCGAGACCAGTTAATGTGACCTCATTATCCAAGACCTGGGTGCTTTCTATTTCTCTGTTTCCATGCAAAGTTTCATCTTACATCTGGTGTTTCTTGTAGTTGTAAATCAGTAACAGGTTGAGGCTATAGGTTCCTTATTTCTGAGCAAAAGAGACTAATTTCTCATGAGGCCCTATGAAGAAAATATATTCCCCAAAAACTTGGCATAGGTTTTCTTGCATCTCATCATGTTAGATGTCATTTTCTGAACCAATCTTTGGTAAAAGGAAAAAATACTTTATATGCATCAACCCTTCCACTAGACTGAGGACAATTCTTCAAATCTCATTACCAAGGGGTACAAATACTATCAGGGCATCAACCACAATGCCCACAAGATCAACCAAGCTACCCTCTCACACACTTAAGCACTCTATCTGGATCTGGCCCCTTGTAGCATAGCAAACAAGATTTCTTCCAGTCTCACCAAGTTCACTGAAACTCAGGGCCCACAAACCCAGGAAGTATAATATAGCACTAATGCTGGCAACATCCTCCAAAGCCTGTACTCCCTTCAGTCACCTATCCATCTATATTTCACCTACATCTACTCCACACATAGATGTAAAATTAGATCCATCTCCTCAATCTGGAGTGGTGCTTGGTCAGCTGGGAACTCAAGGACCTTTGTTCTCACAGGCGGTCTGTCCCTGGGGATCCTACCTGGGCTAGACTTGAGGACAAACAACGTATTTTTTCTTGTAAGATTTTCTCTGAAGTCCTGTTTGAATTCCCTTCTCTTTCAGACACAAAACCTTCATATCAAATGTCTCATGCAAATATACCTCCTTTCAAGCCACCCACGAATCTTCCAAAGGTGCTCAGATTTATTCCTGCCCTAAATGTGGACATAGCCTAAGGAAACCAACATGTAATAGTGGGATAGAATTAGAGAACATCTAGTACAAATATACATTAAACTCATCTTTGTTGAATGAGTATACAAATATACAAATACATTTCACTTCTCTCAGTCTCAATTTTCTCATCTGAAAATTGGGTTAATAGCTAATCTGATAGGGTCAAGTCAATTTGGATATCTTATTTTTCCTCCTTGGCCTCAATCTCTCTATTGCAAAATGTATTTTCTACAGAACATAGGACAGGGCTTGAGTATCAAATAATGTACACCAATTGTCTAAAAGGATGTTTGACTCACTGTAGGTGCTGAGTAAGTGTTATTCTCTCAATCTTCTTTAACCCATCTATCAAGTCAGAATGTAGCAGGAGAGATAACCACAGCTATAAATTCAGGGCTGATTATGTGCTAGTCACAACGCTCAACTCTTTATACTCAAAGACTTGTTTAATCTTGACAAGAACAGCCAAGTATTAATGTCCTCCATTTTACAGATGAGGAAACAGGCTCACAAGTTGAATGGTTGCAACAAGGTTGCACATCCCTAAGTGACAAAGCCAAGATTCAAATCTAGGACTCCCTGGTTCTAGTGCCTGTACTCTTAGCTACCATATCATCTGTCTCATCAAGATGGCTGCATCTGGGGGCAAGGCAGGTGCAAATCAAATAATAGCAACCTTGGAAATTTTCTGTGCATGCATTTTAGAAGTAGAAAATTTGGCTTGTCAAATTATTCCCTTCAGTAGACCTTGCCAGAGAAAAGAATTGTAGTTTTGCATTTTGCTGCTTTTCTACTACTTCAACCACCTGTCTTTTGCTCACCTGCCAGAATAGTCTCTACTAGCATCCTCTTATCAGGCTATGTGACCTTAAATAAAGGACAGTCTCCCTAAAATCTATTCCTTCATTACTAACATTAGATTTTTTCTTTTAATATAACACATTTTTAACATATGCAATTATTTTCCATCATTTACAACACAGTAGTTACAATGACACTCCAAACAGAAAAGCAAAGTAAAAAATCAAAACCCCAAATTTTATTTCATGTAATTAGACTTATACAGAAATTAGAAGGTTAAGTAACAACTAGTTAATCACCTAATTTCACAGCTGTCTGAAGTGGCAATTGTTATATAGCAGCTTATCTATGATACATTCAAGATAAATGATACAATTTATTACTTGCCCATAAGCTAAAACACAGCCTGCTTAATATCTTTCCTTAAATTCTACCTCTATACTACAATATACTTGAGGTCC
>NC_043708.1:93334747-93386990 GCF_006229205.1 Suricata suricatta
ACAAATGGCCAGATTTCATTCCCTCTCATTGCCATGTAGTACTCCATTGTGTATATATATACCACATCTTCTTGATCCACTCATCAGGTGATGGACATTTAGGCTCTTTCCATGTTTTGGCTATTGTTGACAGTGCTGCCATGAACATTTCCTATACATAACATTAGATTTTTAACAGCATATGCCTCATAGGTTATATAATCCTCTTAAAACCCCTATTTGTAAAGTCAGTCACCTGACATGTAATACAATCTCACTTAATATTAACCCATTATTTTTTACTCAAACGTTTCCTGAAGTTACCAAGCAGCTTTAGGTCATAGCTGAAGTTTCCATGTGACCTTGGGGTTAGGATTTAAGGAGTAGAAAATAAGATGTCTTTAAAGCCATTCATTCACTAATTCTTTCAATGAATATTTACTGAATTTAATCTGTCTTGGACACTGCCAAATTCTGAGGATATTTAAGAACAAGACAGACTTGGTCACTGTCCTCATGACCCTAATAATCAATAAAGACAAGGTTTTAAATAGAGTAATTTAAATAGTGTTGGATATTATAGAAAGGGAAATATAAGGTACTATGGGTGTATCTGACACAAAGGTGACTTTGGATTTAGAAGAAAACCGACATGGTAAGAAAAGAAATGGAAGATATGCAAAATACCCAAAATGAACTTCTCTAAATTAAAATTTTAGTACTTAAAACATTTTATTAGATTTGGCTAACAATAGACTGACTATTGTAGAAGAAATTCTTAGTAAACTTGAAAAGATAGCAATAGAAATTATCCTAAAAGAGCCAAAAGGAAATGACTGAAAAAATAACTGAACCTCAATGACCTGTGAGAATTTATCAAGCCAAGTAATATATATGCATGTAACTGGAGCCACAGAAAGGAAAAAAGGGGGAAATAATTTTTCAGTCGTCAAATTTTTCTAAATTTGATGAGAACTATAAATTCACATACTCAAGAAGCTCAGTAAAACTCAGGTAAGATTCAGAAGAAACAATCCAAGGAGCACCTAGGTGGCTGAGTTCTTAAGTGTGGGACTTGAGCTCAGGTGATGATTTTGCAGTTCCTGAGTTCAAGCCCTATATCAGGTATCTGCTGTCAGCACAGAGCCCACTGCAAATAGTCTGGCCCCATCTCTTTCTGCCCCTACTCTCAGTAATGCACACGAGGCCGTGCTCTCTCTTAAAAATAAACATTCAAAAGAAACAATACTAAAGCATATCATAATCAAATTGATGAAAACTAATGATAAAGAGAACTAAAAAAGCACATAGGGTGGGATACATAATAATAAAGAAATAGCACATTTCAAAAAATATTCCAGCAAGAAAATAATGAAATATTGTTAAGGTGCTAAAGGAAAAAAAGAGCAATCATACACTTAGATTACCATGTTCAACAACAAAAACATACTCTATTAAATGAATGCAAAAAAAATCAAGACTTCCAGACAAGACATGAAAAAGGCTTTCAGCAGCATACATTCAGTACCTAAAGTAGCAAAGGACTTTCTCTGGAAACACAAAAAAGACAGGCATCTCAGTGGTCAGTGGGTAAGCATCTGACTCTTGATTTCAGCTCCGGTCATGATCCCACAGTTCTTTAATTCTAGCCCAGCATGGGACTGGGTGCTGCCAGTGCAGAGACTGCTTGGGATTTGCTCTCTCTCCCTCTCTCTCTGCCCCTCCCCTACATTCTCTGTTCGAAAATAAGCTTAAAAAGTTTTTAAAGAGAAAAAAAGAAAGACAACCAAAAATAATAAATGATGTTATGTTTGTTAACTATCAATTACGTTTTCACATCTTAATTTCTTTAGGAGAGAATTAAGCATTTAAAGTAAAATGTATAATGGACTGTGGAGTTTTCAAAGCATGTAGCAGTAAAATTTATGGCAATAGTATCAAAGATGGGATGGAGGAAAGGAAAAAATACTTTTGCAAGATTGCTATACATCAACCTATGAAAAGGTTACCGAAATATTGTAAATCTACGGCAACCACTAAAAAGAAAGAATGAGAGAGAAAGACCTTGTTAATAATCCAATAGTGGAATTAGAGTAGAGTTTGGAAAAATACTTAGTTAATACAAAAGAGGACAGCACAGAAGAAAAGAACCAAGAATAAATGAGGCAAGCAGTAAATAAACAGTATGTGCAGTAGATTTAAGCCTAACCATAGAGATAAACGCTTATGAACTATAAATATTCTAAACCTTCCATTTAAGAGGCATTGTCAGACTTGATAAAAAAAAAAAAAGACCTAATTATAAATGGTCTACAAGAAACCCACTTTAAATATGACATATAAAGTTTAAAAGTAAAGAGATGAAAAACTTTGTTTAACATAAAAATTAATCATATGAAAGCTGGAATGGCTATCTCAGAAAAAGTAGACTCTAAAGAAATATGATGCTGTGTAAAGTAGGACATTTCAACAAAAAGCCTTAATTCTCAAAACATCATATACTCAATGCAAGAATTTCAAAATAAATGAATCAAAACTGACAGAACTTCAAGGAGAAAGTGACCATCTATAATTAGAGTTGTAGATTCAACAATTCTTAGCCATCAATAGAACAACTGGACAGAAAGTCAGCACAGAACAATAAAATATGAACATTGTTACGAACGATGATGTAAATCATGATTACAGGACACATGACTCAAAAAGAATGAAAAGTACACAAAACACACACCAGAATCTAAAATGTTCTGGGACATAAAACAAGTTTCAAGAAATTTAAAGGGAAGAAAACTGTGTGAAATGTTCTGTTTACAATAGTGCTGAATTAGAAATCAATATAATGGTATCTAGGAAATTCAAAAATATTTAGAAATTAAGGTTTAAATAACCTTTTGAGTTAGAATGTAACTCAAAACAGGAAGAGACCATAATTTGAACTGAATCAAAATAAAAATATATCAAATTAATAGGATGCATCTAAGTCAGCATTTACAAGGAAATTTTGGCTTTAAATATTTATGTTAGGGGGCAGCTGGGTGGCTCAGTCAGTTGAGCATCTGACACTTCTGCTCAGGTCTTGATCTCATGGTTTGTAAGTTCAGGTCCCACATTGGGCTTGCTGCTGTCAGCACAAAGCCCACTTAGGATTTATTTAGAAAAAAAAAAACCCAACTTATGTTAGGAACAGTCTAAAATCAAAACTACAATCTTCCACCTATTCCACCTAGTAAGGAAGAGAAACCAAAGGGTATTATATTCCAACTAAGTAGAATAAATGAAATAGAGCACAGAAATCAATAAATAGAAAACAGAACAACTTTGTAAATTAATTAAATCAAAAGCTAGGCTTTAGGAAAAATTGAAAAAAATGATAAATTTTTAGCCAACCTGAGAAAAAATGAAAAGACAAATTACCAGTATCACTACTTCAAGTGAGATCATTACATATCATCCAGATATTAAGAATATAGTAGAAGAATATCATTTAAAATATCATGCAGATAAATTCAGCAATTTAGATAAAATGTAAATTTTTCAAAAGCATCAATTAGCAAAACTGAACCAGACATAGAAAACTTTAATTGAATTCCTAATTAAAAACCTTCCTCCTCTCCAAAAAGACAAAAAAGAGTTTAACACCATATCAGGTCACTGTACTGGGCAATTCTACCAAACAGAAAAATCTTAGAAAATACTCAGAATGAAGGAACACCTCCCAACTCATTTTATGTGAGCAGCATTACTCTAAAAACATTTATAACTCTCATGAATATAGATGAAAAATTCCTAAATTAACAAATACAGTGAAACAGTATATCAAAGGATAGTACATCATGAGCAAATAGGGATTATCAGATATAGGAGGTGGGTTTAACATTTAAAAATACATTAAGGAGGGGCACTTGGGTGCCTCAGTTGTTAAGCATCTAACCTCAGCTCAGGCCATGGTTTCATGACTGGCAAGCTTGTGACCCCCTCCCGGTAAACCCCACTTCTTTCTTTCTCCCTCTCTCACCCTGGGATTCTGTGTGTGCCCCTTGCTCACTTGCGCCTCCCCCCTTAAAAATTGTCTATTGATGTCATTTATCATCTTAATAACTTCGTTGGATGGAAAAATGTTAATCTCAATCACTGCAACAAAAAAAGGTTGATATCCATGATAGAAATAAATTATTTCAAAGAGCTGATAAAAACATTCAATCCAATAAAAGCCATCTACAAGAAAGAAAAAAAGACTTAAAATGTCCCTATTGCCCAAAGCAATCTACAGATTCAATGCACTACCTACCAACAAGAAATTTTCACAAAACTAGCATATTAAAATTTGTATGGCACTACAGAAGACCTCCAATAGTGAAAGCTATCTTGAGTAAGATAAAAAAAAAAAAAAAAGCTGGAGTAATCGCAACAGTATGGTAATGGCACATAGACACATCGATCAATGCAACAAAATTGAGAGCCCAGAAATAAATCCATGCTTACATGAGCAATTAATCTTTGACAAAGGAGGCAAGAACATAAAATGGGAAAAGGGCAGTCTCTCACACCAAACACAAAAACATTCTCAACATTCTCAAAATGGTTTAAGAACCTAAATGAGAGACCTGAAACCCTAAAAGTTCTAGAAGAGAATACAGGAAATAATGTTCTCTGAAATTGGCCATATCAACCTTTTTCTCAATTTGTCTTCTAAGGTGAGGGAAACAATAGCAAAAGTAAACTATTGGGACTGTATCAAAATACAGAGTTTTTTCACACCAAAGGAAACAAACCATCAACAATAAAAAGGCAATGTACTAAATGAGAGAAGCTATCTGCAAAGGATGCATCAGGTATGTGGTTAATATCCCAAATACATATGCAACATTAAAAAAAAAACCTGAAATGCTTTTCTCACCATTGCATCAAGGATGTGCACTCTTACTATTTCTATTTAACATTGTGTTTTAGGTCTAGCCAGTGTAATAAAGCATTAGGTAAGTAAGTAAATAAGCAAACCAATAAATAAGTCAGATTGTAAATTAAAAAACTCTAACAGTTTTGCAGATGACATGGTCATATATGTAGAAAACCCTAAAAAAAATTAAAACTTCTGCAAAAGCCTCACTAGAATATAAGAGTTTATTAAGAATGAATTTAATGTCAATAATCCAAAATCTATTCTGTTTCCATATGGTAGCAATGAAAAGAGGGGAATAATTTTTTGATTCCTTCTATAATAGTATCAATAAAGCATGAAATGATTAGAGATACATTAACAAAATATGTGCAAGAACTCTGTAATGAAAAACCACAAAATATTGTTCAAAGTTAATGAAGAATATGTCACGAGATAGATCATATTTATTGATTCAATGGCTCAATGGGTGTCAGGATATTGATTTTTAAAACCTTTAAAAAAACTATAGAAGTTTAAGTTCTATACTATCTGATTTCAAAACTTACTACAAAGCTACAGTAATCAAGTCAATATTGGATTGTTCCAATTAACACTTATATCAATAAAACAAAATAGTCCAGAGAGAGAACCATCTAAATATGGTCTATTGGTTTTTGACAAAGGTATCCTAGAGCTTTGGGAAATGTGTAGTTTTTCAGTGACTGATGCCCTATCACCTACATATGGGGAAGGGAGAGGTAAAAAAGTTTTAAAAACTGAAACCTCAACACCTACCTTGTACTATTTTTACAACAAAATCAACAATCTCAAAATGGATCACAGACCTAAATATAAGACATGAAACTATGAAACTTGTAGAAGGAAATTTCTGTGAATGAAAGGCAAAAATATCAGAAAAGACAAAGTCATGAAACCATAAATAAAAAACTGGTAAATTTGACTTCACCAATATTAAAATCTTCTCTCCTCTGAAAGACACAATTAGGAAAATACAAAGACAATCCAGAAACTGGGGGGAAATATGTGCAATAAATATATACCTGACACAGAGTTCATATCCAGAATATATAACAAAATTTTACATCTTATCAAAGAAGTTGTAAAAACAGGCAGTAGGTATATGAAAGATGATTCAACATTGTTGGTCATCAGGGAAATGTAAACTGAAATCATGATGAGATGCTACTACCTATCCTCTGGAATGGCTAAAATTAATGCAACTGACTACCGAATTGTGGCAAGGATATGGAGCAACTGGGATTCTCATACATTGTTGGTGAAAATGTAGAATTGCACAACAATTTATAAAATACTTTGACAATTTCTTACAAAGTGAAATATACACTTAATATATAGCCCCAAAATTTTGGTTAGGTATTTACCCAAGAGAAATGAAATCTGTGTCCAAGGACTTGTACATGTACACTCACTGATTTATTCCTAATAATCCAACACTTTGAAAACAATCATGATACTTTTCAAGTTATAACAGGATTCAGTCCAAGAACATAGATACAATAGAAGTCAAGTGATTTTCTAAGGACAGAGTATATGGAGATAAAATGGTGGTTATATTTGTACAACAATGTGATCACATGTAATGCCACTGAGCTATGTACCTCCAGACAGTTAAAATTGTTGACTAAGTTAGTTATTTTGCCATGTTTTTAAAACAAAACAAAACACTAAATTGGTTTGCACTTCACCTCTGATAGTGGGTAACCCAGAAACATCAAGAAAGGCACAAGGCAATGTTGTTGAGAAAACAATTTTAGGAACTAAAAAATGTATAGACCTGCTTAAAACTATCTTCAACATGTAAAGTTTCTAGGGGTAAATGTCACTCTTTCCTTTCTACTTTAACCTGTTCATTACATAGTAATGTAATTGTTTAGAATTGATAAAGGAAAATTCAGAATTGCATCCCTGAAGGATTATAGAGGATGCTCACACTGTTCCAGCGCTTCCCAGGTCTCCAAGCTGTGCCTTCTTCTAGGATGCATGAAATAGATGTTCTCTAGTCCTATTAATGTCAATGGGTTCTGCCTTAATCACCCGTCAGAGAAGATCCTTCTCTGATCCTCAAATATTCCTTCCCTGAGTTTTAGTTTATTCTTCACGGACTTGCAATTGCCTCATTGCTCAGTCCTGGGGTATTTGTGCCTTCCACAGCCTTGGAGCCTTCCTCTACCCTTCCTCTATATCTTCCTCTTCCTCTTTCTCTTCTTCATTGAAGGTATCTGAAACATTCACCAGCCAATTTCTCAGTGTCTTATTCTTAGGTAATGTTCTCAGGATGTTTTTATTCCAGTGGGTTTTGTTTGTTTGTTGCTTTTCAGAATAATTGGATTTAATTTCACCAGAAGCTAAGTGTCTTCATTAGTAGACCCATTGGATTCTTCTGTATCTATCATGGTTTGGTTAAAAACAAACAAAAAACCCACTTCTCTCTGATTCAGGATTGTTTTTTGTTTTTATTTCTCATAAAATTAGAATAATAGCATCTACCTCAAAATTGTTATGAGGCTTAAAGTAGACAAAATGTGTAAAGCACTTAGAACACTGGCACATGGTAAACACTATACACCTGTTAGTCATTACTGCTACGTGGGCTCCTCTTTCCATGATGGCAAAGAGCGACACTTCTCTCACCAGTGTTCAGTGTTTGTCTATTCTATTATTCTGACTGATATTCAGAGTTGCTTCCTATCCTATAATTACGTATGTTTCAGTTGACTACCCAAAGTTTCCATCATGAAAAGTGACCTGAACAACAGGTTTGTTTTCTTACAGCAACATTATTGTCTTTTCTACAAGTACCTTTAAGTTCTTTACCATAGCACTGCCTATCTGTATGATCTAGAGCCAATTACTCCGTTACTCAAACAGCTTCAGATTCCTGATCTAACAAATGGATTTAAACTAGAGAAGCTTTACATTAGGGTTTTTCATTATGTCAAAAATATGAGAGACAATAGGGGAAGAAAAAAAATGCTACCTATGAGGTATTACAGCTGAATAAGCATACAGCACTATTTATCTGTTGAAGAGCCATTCTGTGATTCTATTTGTCTTCCTGTTGTGTTCTATACAACCTCCCCAACTATGAGCTAGACTTTTCAATAACATAATAAATAACGCAGATGAATAGCACAATGAAGGTATTCCAACAGAGGATTGAATGCTCACTTAACTGGGACTCGGTAGATCTCTTCTAATCCCATGTGGCCAGAATTTAATCTAACTCATTCACGGAAGACTTGAACTATCCAGATCAAAACATGTTTCAAGATTTCTCTACTAAGAGGCTTAGAGAGGTACTTGGGTGGCTCAGACAGTTAACCATCTGATTTCAGCTGAGGTCATGATCTCACTGTGAATTTGAGCCCTGCATCAGGCTCTGTGCTATCAGCACAGAGCCTGCTTCAGATCTTCTCTCTCTCTCTCTCTCTCTCTCTCTCTCTCTCTCTCTCTCTCTCAGAAATAAATAAATGTTTAAAAATTAAAAAGAAAAGAGGTTTAGAATTCTATCAGTCCTTGATACATCAGATAAAACTGAAAACCTTTTAGTTTAGAATGTGGCATAACCCAGTTAGACCTACATCTGCCTCTGCTCTGAATATTCTCTTTGAGCTGGAGAGAACAATCAATATGAATGGTAACATGTATTATTTGAATAGTCTTTTATTTAGAGTGGATCTATTTTCCAGATTAAAGATTCTCAAGTTAGAATGTTAGACTTATCTGTAGATATTAAGAAAAATTCCCATCTCCAAATACAGCTTTATCTGGATTGAAGCCCAGAAACATGCAGTTTTAGAAACATACCAGTGATTTTAATGTAGGCAGTTGGAAGCCCACACATTGAAAAATACTGTATTCTACGTATTCTTTGTGCCATATCAGTCACCCCTAACTGGAGTCTATCTACCAGCTCCTTCTAGATGGCACCACTAAAGTTTTCACAACTCCTAGAAAGCAGGTTCTTGCTAATACATTTTGGCCAGAAAATGTCTCAAGTTACACCAGAGAAGTGAACAATATTTGACCACAGAGACCAAAAACAATTTTAGAATTAAAAGATTAAAGAGGATTGCTTAATACTATCTATCCTACTGAATATGTGATCCAAACGTGTCAAATACTAACATGTCAAAGTAAAGTTGCCAACAAAATCATTCAATTACTGCCAGACAATAGGAAAGTCTTCAATCATTACTTCAAGCTATTGCTTGTTAATATTCAAGAGATTAGTTGATAGATTAAATGACACTAACCACCCAAACAACCTACCTCTGCCTAACCTCCCTGTTTCTATTAGCTGGCTTCCTTCATGCTCTGCACCAGCCTCTCAATATCCCTGCACTTGTTACACATTAACCAATCTTCAATGTCCAAATCAATTTCTCTGTCAGCCAACACCTCCACTCCTAGTCTAGAGTCTACCTACACAATTTCCCTGATGTTCAAGGCCACTGTCCACCAAACACCCCACCATGCTATCAAGTCTGCTGAGCATTTCTAAATCCTACTGTTTCTCTGCACATATTACAAACTCAATTCCCTCCAGCCAATTTCTGTCAGTGCTACCCACATAGGTTGGCATCCTCAGGCCAGCAGCCTGGTAAGTAACCCTCAGGAGAGAGCTCATCAAAATAGCCTTCTAACAAAGGCAGGAAGAACAGGTTTGTTACATAGACGTGAGTACGGAGAAGCAAGCAAGGAGTTCCTCAGGCTGATGTCAGGCAATGGATGTCACATCAATTGGCTACCCTGGGTTGTCAAAGTCAAGCCTGTCCATCATAACCACTAAGTGCAAAAAGAAGTCCTTCAGCGGGCAAGACTGGTGAATGGTTGAGTGGATAATTGAAGAGTTGCCAGGCTGGTTCTTTGCTAGGCAAAGATTAATAAAAAAGTTCATCTGATAAGATATCAGAAATAGCTCTCAGATATTAAT
This sequence comes from Suricata suricatta, assembly GCF_006229205.1. Taxonomy (NCBI): domain Eukaryota; kingdom Metazoa; phylum Chordata; class Mammalia; order Carnivora; family Herpestidae; genus Suricata; species Suricata suricatta. Next base: position 93,344,584 of record NC_043708.1, read on the forward strand.
TACTATTGTTAAAACTCCATATTTTCTACCATTAGTCTAATCTATACCCTTTAGTTAAAATATTTTCTGAACATTAGCCATACAAAAAACCTTTTTTATAATAAGACAATGAGGTGAAGATGATGTGTCTCAACCTGTTTTTTAAGCCACTAATGAAACAAATCAAGACCATGGTCTATTTCCTTAAACAGTTCTTGAGGGGCTTGGGTGGCTCATTTGAGCATTCAATTTTATTGTTTTTATTAATTTTTTAAATGTTTTTTATTTATTTTTGAGAGACAGAGAGAAACAGTGCCAGCAGGGGAGGGTCAGAGAGACAGGGAGACACAGAATCTGAAACAGGCTCCAGGCTCTGAGCCAGCTGTCAGCACAGACACAGGGCTTGACCCCATGAACCGGGAGATCATGACCTGAGCCAAAGCCAGACGCTTAACTGACTGAGCCACCCAAGTGCTCCTTGAGCATCCAATTTTAGCTCAGGGCTTCATTTTATGGTTTTTGAGTTCAAACCCCATGTTGGGCTCTGTGCTGACAGCTCAGAGCCTGGAGCTTGCTTCAGATTCTAGGTCTTTCTCTCTCTTTGCCCCTCCCCTGCTCACACTAAATAATAAATAAAAACAAATAAAATAAATATAGTTTATGTATTATAAGTTAATATACAATTTATAATTTATAAATTATAATCTCTCCAAAACAAATTTTTTAAAAAGTTATTCTCCACTTGAAAGAACATATGTTGGTCATTGCCCTTCTGCTCCTTTGGTTGGTCCAGCCACTCACGTAAAATAGAACCCATTTATTGCATGGATTCAAATGTCCATTTGTCAAATCACATGTCCCAAAACTTGTCTGCATACAACAAAGAGTTCGTAGAAAGAACTGAGTTGGTTTGAAATAAGCACTTATTCCCTCTTCTAACACTGCAAGCTTCCATGTGAAATTTATTGGACTTTTTCCACAAACTTTACCATCCGCTTGTTCTAATTTAAGGTTGGTATTTCTTCTCAATTGCTTATTATGCAAATTGATAAGCAATCACTGATTAATCAGAATTCTCTTTGTAAAGGTTTAACCTACAGATTAAACATGATGGTTTATCTATTCAAGTCCCAAGGACACAGGTAATGTTGGCTTCAAGATCAGTTGGATCCAAAGACGCAAAGACTACTAGAGCTTCCCATCTCCCTTTAGCTTCTCTATGCCCTAGTCTCCTTTCCTCAGACAGCATGGTGGCTTGCTGCTCTGAGATCACATTCTAGGAATTCATGGTCTAAGGTGACGAAGGTACAAATTTAGTATTGGAACAATTTGAACAGGGCTGACCAGTTTCTCAGAGGAAGGTGGCATTACCAGAAAGAAGGGTGGGATTTGGAGGAGAAATAAGCTGGGCAGATTCACCGTCTTTGTAATCATTTCCTAAGACCTTTGTTTGGTCATAAATAAGGTGTGACTAACCAATTGGCATGATTCTTCATAATCTTGCCAAAGCTGATACACAAATAAACATTAAAATATGAAAATCTTAATGTATTTTATACCTTTCTTACTTTTAATGAGCACAATTACTGCACTTAGAATATTTTTCTCCAGACACAAATAGAATTTATTCCCAGTACTTTAATGGATATCCTGCATTCAGACACCTTTATAGAAAAATGCAGAACATTAAGCCCTTGGTGTATTAGAACAAAAAATACCCTCCTGAACAATTTTTCCTAATTCCTGCTTTTTCTTAAATGTTAGAAAAAGCCATAGTTTGACATTCTAAACATGTTGAAGTTACGTGTCTTGTTTCATTTCCTCATTTCCCAAATTCTAAGAGGCACCCACATTTTTCCATCCATTGGCTGCCAGGGAAAAAAAAGGAAGGTGATGGCCAGTTACAGAAGGCAGAGGTTTTTACATATTGCCCATTAGCAGACTCACTCGGGGAACTTGTGAAGCCAGCATCTACCTCGCTCGGCACTCGGATGTGGCTCCCAATAGGCTCTCAGTACTACACGCTTAAACTGTTTCCTTCAACTATTTGCTTCTCCATAGTGACTTAAGGATTGGTTGTCATAGACTCCCATTAACCACCATTTTTAACTCATCAACTTTAGATCATGTACTGAAAGGTCTCATAGGACCACTTGGGTGGCTCCGTTGGTTAAGCATCTGACTCTTGATTTCAGTTCAAGGCATGATTTCTGGGTTTGTGAGTTTGAGCTCCACATTGGGCTCAGTGCTGACAGGCCAGAGCCTGCTTGGGATTCTCCCCCGCCCCCCACATTATATATATATATATATATATATATACACCCCACTTCTCTGCCTCTTCCTTGTTCTTTTTCTTTCACATTTAAAAAAAAGGTTCCTTTTCTCTCTTTCACATCTAAACAAAATGGTCTTATAATCCCTCTCCATAAATTATAACTTTAAAAAAACAGCTACATAACAGTGATAATATTTTTTAAAACCACAGTTATATGGAATAAAATAGACTCGTGTGTCTCTGAGAAATTCAATTCCCTTCTGCACAAGTCATGTTTGTCAGGAAAATGTATACTAGAGTGGATTTATGTACCTGTAATTATTTGATAAAAGGTCCAGCTTTTCTGTAAAAGTACTTCTCCTAAATTGATCCACGATCTTCTCTCTGCTAGGTCTGGATTACAGAGGGGGAAAAAATCAATTTCTAGATTCTGTCACAGAACGCCCATCTCTAAAGCTTCTCTTTCAGAGGGGTCCTTTGGGATATTAATGCCTTATCTCTCAACCTGCTGCAAGCTTTTGAGTAACCGGTATTATTTTTGTGTTAAGTGAGAAATAAGTGCCTTTCTAAACCTTTCTCTAACTATACTTAACATATACACATTTAAAACTGTAGATTTTTTCAAACAAATGTCACTTTGTATATACTGCATTTCCATCCCAGAACAAGTGCAGAACAAATGCTTTAAGTTTTAAATGCATAAAACTAAGCTTACTAATGACAGCCCCAAGACAGTTAAGGCACTCAAAAGCATAGCATTTCAACTTCATCATGCAAGTACACAAAGTCCTTCACAGAGAATTGAGGAGAGTCAAACAAATCTGTGGCATTGGTTTTGTGCAGTGAAAAAAACAAAAAAAAAAACAAAAAAAAAACAAAAACCAATTTTTCAGGTGTTAGAAACTAGCAATTCAATTATGTTAGAGACAAAAAATAAAGTTTCAGTTTTTACTTCCAAGTTCATTAAGAAAATGTCTTTGAAGTATATTTAAGAGAAACAAAGAACAGACCTATTTTGTCCTCTTTAGTTTATATTCAATAGACCTAAAATCACGATTTTGTTCGGGGTGCAAAGTGGAGAAAGGTTTGAAAGACGGTGAGGAAGGGAAGAAGAAGAAGAGGAGGAGAGAAACAAAAGCTACTATTGTGTTTGGGAATAGTTCCAACAAATTTACAAAACATACAGCATTTTCTTAGTGGACCATTTGCTAAATTGCCAAATCAACAAATTGTACCTCTACTTGTGCACTATCAAGTAAGCTTACTAAGTGAACATCAAGTTAACTGTGTGATTCAGAAAATTTAAGAAATGGAGGTTGGGGCACCTGGGTGGCTCAGTCGGTTGAGCGTCTGGCTTCAGCTCAGGTCATGATCTCTCAGTTTGTAGGTTCGAGCCCCGTGTCAGACTCTGTGCTGGCAGCTAGCTCAGAGCCTCGAGCCTATCTTCAGATTCTGTGTCTCCGTCTCTCTCTGACCCTCCCCTGCTCACGCTGTTTCTCTCTTTCTCAATAAATAAATAAAACATTTTTTAAAAATGAAGGCTAAACTTTTACTTAAAAGGATGCATACATACAGACATTTAAAAAGAAATCTCTGTATGGAACATTTCATTTATAAGGTAAACTTTGCTGGCAAATTACCATGCACCAGTAGCTTGTCAAAACAGTGACCTATAAAATAAATTCCTAATAAAATAATGAAGAAAAACACATTTTATCAAATGTGCCAAGATTCTCATAGATTTCTGCTGACTAACTGCTTAGTATTGTACCAGGTTTTATGCTTACTTAGGCTTTTGCACCAAATAAATATAACATAGAAGTGACACCAATTACCAATTCTTGAATACATATAGCACCAAGTTATGAAATTTCAGTCTCAAAAGCATTAGAATCAAAGTGGATGTGACAAAAGCATAGCCCAAGTTTCACATCTAAAAACTATCAAGGAGACACAGAAAACCATGTGTCCTATTAGCCCTAACCCCTCTTAAATCCACTGGCTAATTCTGCTGTTTGAGTGTGAGTTCTTCACCTTTCCTGCCTTCCTAAAGGCTCAGCACACCTCAAGGAGTATGAAAATGATGATACAAAGCCCTTTGAATACCAGAGCAGCTACCAATGGGAAGCTGGCCCCAGACACACTTAGACAGGAGTGCAGGCACAGGCTGGTGCTGATCCAAATCCCTGGTGTCTGGCCAGAGAGCTAGCAGCTTCAGGCATCCACAGGCAGCAAGCCCTTGAGCCCACAGCCTCCCATTTGCCAGATGTGTTCTAGAATCAGTTGGCTCTTCACCAGGGGATATTCCACAAAGTAGAGCAGGACATTTATGTTTCCTCCCAGGGACTGGAGCCTTATCAGAGAGAAAAGGGACAATCAACTCATCAAGGCCCTCTCTGCCTTCCTACTTCAGGTTATTTTAATACTGATCTCATATTCATACAGCCAGGTTTTAATAATGTTATTATCAGTGAAATAAGCTTTTTCATACAGCGCTCTTGAGAGTAGAATTTGGCTCTACCTTTTAAGAGGATGAAAGAGACACTTGAGCTTTGACATAGTAATTCCACTGAAGCATTTATCCTAAGGCAATCAGAGATTTGATCAAAGCCCTATTTAAAAGTGTTAATTGGATTATCATTTATGAAAGGAAAGATTTATTAACATAATAAATTGTTGTCAAGGAAATCAAATATTACTCAGCACAAACTATACTTCTGAACAATAGCTACCATCCTGGTGAAATTCTCATGACAGTTCAAGTGGGGGAAAAAAGGATGCAAAAATTCAATATACTACAGTTATAAAAAATACATAAATAAGATGCATTTGTGCATATGGAAAAGACTTGAATAACAACATTTTTACCAGTTACTTCTGTATAATAGGATTAATCAGTGATTTTTTTCCATTATTTTCCAGAATTTTTTAATTTTTGAAGTTTTTATTTATTTATTCTGAGAGAGAGAAAGTGCACATACACAAGCATAGGAGGAACAGAGAAGAGATAGAGAATCCCAAAAAGGCTCCTGGCTACCAGCACAGAGCCTGATGTTGGGCTCTAACTCACAAATCAGGATATCGCCACCTAAGCGGAAATCAGGTATTTAACCAAATGTATTACCTGGGGCACCCCTTCAGAATATTTTAAATAAACATGAGTAATTGCTAGCACATTTCATATTACACTTATTATTTGAAAATTTTTCAAAGAAAATGACTCTCAGAAAAATCGGAGCCCAAAATTTTATCCTTTCTCTGTAAGATTCTATACTAAGATGCTGATGGAGTGTCCTCCTGAATTTAAAGGGGAAACCTAGAAGCTGGGACAGAGGGAAGGCATTTCTTCAAGAACTACCCAAATCAAGCCTTCAACAACTCTGCAGTTGCTAGAGCTGCGTCCACAGGCTCCCCACCCAGGGGCTCAATGCATCAGCTTTCTGCTGTCGGTGCCCAGATATTGATGAAATCCACTAATTCTCCAGGTAACTTCTGCTAAGCTTCCAGCACTAATCACTGCTATGCAATTATCTTTTGTAGAGGTAATTCAAGATTGTACACAGAAGTGTTCTATGGTGATGCACAAACCTCCATTCACATTAACAATGAAGTGTAGAAGACAACTGTATTTACCCAGATAAAAACACAAGATACATTTTTGGTTCTAAACCAGAAAAATCAGCAAATTAAAATGGCTTTATAGCTTTCCAGTTATAGTTCTTTGTTCTTGGCCCAATCCAGGGCCATAGTAAAGTATTAGAAAACTGAAAAGTCTTTTAGGGTACAGTTTGTTTTGGGCCAGGAAATCTGCAGGAGGCCTAGACAGCTATTAAGGACTCAGCATGATCATGAGAACAGAGCCTAGAGAAACCCCTTTAGGTGATCACCAAAATAGCACTTCCTGAGCTGGGGTCCCTTGATTCCCTAGCCTCCAGCACAACCCAGCAGTTCTAGGTATACAGTCCAGTTGACAATGTATGATGGCCCAGTGAATCTGGGAACCTTCCAGATACTCAAGAATCTGAAAGAAGTCACAGCTCTTCCTTTTCACCAACCACACTATAGGATTGTTGTGCTGTAAGTTTTAAGGACTCACCTTAAAATGGTTGTTCCACAAAATGGAGTCACTTAGGCTAAGAGACACATCAGCCTTTGTAACAGATGTTTTAACATTTGTGACAAGAGACTAGCTGTCAAGAAAGCGATGTTTTACATGCCACACCCCAATGTTTTTAGAATTACCCAGAAATAACAAATGTTCCATCTGATCTAGCTTAAATTTAGACACAAGCCTGCAGAGTCTGGTTAGAGTTGACCTCCCCCCCTCTTAATGGATAAAAAACATATTGAGAAGAATTTCAGTAAATCATCTTACAGCATTTCCCATCTTGCTGCAAGATTTTGTCCTGAATGACACTTGCTGCTGGAGGCTCTGCCCATCTGAAAAGCTAAACCCAGCTGTACCATCACTTAACATCCAACCTCAGCTCAGTCCAGGTAAATGACAGCCCCTGGTCTCCTGGACTGCTGGACCACAACACACTGCCATTAATGTTATTACTCCTCTTTTTCTAATAATTATTTTCTCAGTTTGTGACCCTGTGTATCTGTATGCGATAAACTGCTTGAGATTAATATTGCAAGTAATTACAATTGGCTCATTTGCTGTGCATAGACAATTCCACTTTGAATCATCAATTCTGTACGTAAATCAAAGGTAGCACCACCCATTAGAGGATGTCCATGACACAGAGAGAATTGAGAGGATATGACTGCTAGTTTACCCAAGACAACTAGTGTCTCTTGACACTTTCCCTTGCCCTTGGAATACACATTCTGCCTACCCTTCCTCCGGTAGGAGCTGTTCCAAGACATAGCTTTGAGACAGTAAGGTCTTGTAGAAACCATATGGACTAAAAGTAACTAAACCCAGTTAGGGCCTCTACAGAAACTTTTAACATCTATTCATCTTGTAGCTGCCAAAGACAAACCTCCTAATTAGGTTCTCTTGCTTCTTAAGCCTGCCACCTACCTATATGGGGGTAATCTGCCTCTTTCTTTGGTCTCTCCCTGCTTTCTGTTTAAGGTAGACTATTGGGAGCCATTTCTGAACTCACTAAGTTGAGAATACTCCTTGTGAGGTTAAAGCAGGTTTTGCAAGGCCTCCTGCCATCAGATGGTGATCAATGTCTACCCCACACTCCATTATTTTTGCCTGAGCAATGACCCCCAACCCCAAGGCACCTTGTTGATGGATATCAGGAGTGACTTGTCCCCTTATTCTGGCCCTAAAATATGCTGATTGCACCCTATGAATGAAATTATAGGAATTTCTTCTTTTGTGAATATGGGAACAGATACTGCATTTCCTGAAAAACCTGTTTTTCTTCCCCTCAAGAAAACAGACTATTGACCTCTGTTCACAAAAAACTTTTGCCTATGCTATGCTAAAAACATTGTCTTGTATTTGAATGCTAAAGATATCTTCCTTCCCCATATGGTAGGCATCTAGGTCACCTACATCAATCATGCGTGAGTCTTCTACCAATCTGTATCCTGGGCAATTTTTACATACCAAAGAAATTAGTCATTAGAAATCATTGTCTAAGGCAAACGCCACTTCTGTGCTGTGCCCCATATGCTTAACTATAAATAAAGCTGAGTTTCAGTCAGTGCAGAGATGCCCGCCTGGTGATCAGAAAGAATCTCATGGCTCTCTCATGCCTCCCTTTCACTGACACCATCCATCCTTTAGGGAACCCTGGACCTGCTGGAGCTGGACTCTGGCAGCAGCCAGCTTGCAAACCACCACACAGCAGACTTCCTCACACTTCCAAGTACCCATACCTGCCTAATTGTTGGTTGTAAGCTTTTCAGAGGTTGGTCCTGAATTAATCTAAATGTTGGGCATGGCTTCAGTGCTTCTGGAAGCACTAGAAAAAAGACATCATGAGACTAGGCATGGATATAGCTCCTATACTAATGCATATGTTAAATGGCACACACATTTTTCTGACCACAAAAATGCCAAAGAGCCGTGCATATCATTTGGGAGCAGTCACTAATTAAGGCCAATCCCACACACATTCCAAAAAGGTAATGTTTATTTTAGCTCCTTCACTTTTCCTTTATTTTCCATTTTGTACTTTCTCTACTTTCCCTTCCAGAACCAAGCTGGGTTTAGCACTCCCAAAGCAATTCTCTCTGAAGAAGGATTTCTCAAAAGTACTTTTCCCAGAGCATTTGTTGGCTAAGTGATTTGGCAAAATAATGACAACAAAATTACATCATTGGACATCGGCCTTAACAATGTATTTATGGATAGGTCTCTACAGGCATGGGAAACTAAAGCAAAAATCAAATATTGGAACTAAACCAAAATCAAAGGCTTTTGCACAATGAAGGAAATCAACAATAAAATGAAATGGGAGCCTGCTGAATATTTTCAAGTGATTTATCCATTAAGGGGTTAATAACCAAAATATATGAATAACTTCTACAACTCAATACCAGAAGAAACCATTAATCCAATTAAAAATGGGCAGAGGACATAAATGGACATTTTTCTGCAGAAAACATGCAGATGTCCAATCGACACATGCAGATGGCCAACATCACTCATCAGGGAAGAGCAAATCAAAACCACCATGCTGTGTCACTCCCACCTACAGAATAGCTAAATCTAGAACTCCAGAAACACCAAGTGTCAGTGAGGATGTGAAGAGAAAGGAACCCTGTGAACTACTGGTGGAAATACAAACTGGTGAAGCCAATATGAAAAACAGTACAGAGGTTCTTCAAAAAATTAACAGAACTACCCTATGATCCTATAATTGCCTTACTGGGTATTTACCTCAAGAATATGAAAACCCTAATTTGAAGAGATATACACATCTTTATGTTTATTCCAGCATTATTTACAGTAGCCAAATTATGTAAGTAGCTCAAGTGCCCATTCACAGATTAATGTAATGAATATGTCTCACACAAACACATAGGAATATTAATCAGCCATAAAAAAAGAATGGAATCTTGCCATTAGCAAAAATATGAATGGATCTAGACAGTATAAGCTAAGTGAAATGAGCCAGTCCAAGAAAAACAAATACCATATGATTTCACTCCTATGGTAAATTTAAGAAACAAAACAAAGAGAAACTAAGAACAGACTCTTAAGTAGAGAACAAACTGATGGTTATCAGAGAAAAGGTAGATGGTGAGGAGGTGTGGGTAAAATAGGTGAAGGGAGTTAAAAATATACTTACTTTGATGAGCACTGAGTAATATGGAAATGTACACTGAAAACTAACATAACTCTGAAATTAAAATTAAAACATGTACTGAAGGAAATGATAAGATGCTGTGATGAATCCAAAGGGAACTCCAAGGAGCAAACACATACGGAAAATAAAGATCTCTGAAATAAATTTGTAAATAATACAAAATGGGCTATCCACAAGGAAAAAGTAGTTACATCTCACTGGACAAAATCTGCAATTCTATGGACATGGATCATTTGCAGTATTATCAGGTTGCTACAACTCAAGTTGTAAAATAACTCAAAACAGAAAAACTATAACTCAGATGAACGAGCTAGGCAAGACACCCACTAATCTTTCTTTGTACATTTCAAACATCTTTCACTGTTTTTCCCGACAGATTTTTTTCTTTTCAATCCAGAACTTCTAGAGACCAAAAAGAAAGCAAACAGGCGATGGGAAAGATTTAATGCAGGGCTCTAGTGATTTTTAAATCATATTATCTGAGTAGCTAGCTTCCATACTTTCTGAATGGTTTACTTACAAAGCAGATGGGATTCCCATCTTGCCTTCTTAAATATAGTACATAGGACCAACTCAAACTCAAATATCCTTCTCTGGACTAAAGTTTTGCTTATCTTCCCAAAAGACTATTTTCTCAAGTCCTCTGAGATAGCAAGGTACCTTCAGATATTTGAGATTAACATCTCCCCATGTTCTAAATTTGCATATACCAGATTTCCCTCAAATGTTTCTAGTAATGTGGAGATCACTGTTATGTGTGACCACAGAGACTTTTAATAGACTCATTGAATGGGGACCAATTTATTTTAGGACTTTAGACATCTGCTGAAGCAGAAGTTCTAATATGGTGCTGGAAGAAGTTCTTGCTATGAAGCACATTTGCAAGCAAGGGGGAGATTTTGTAAAGTAACTCACTTCCTTTGCAAGTTCTGAGAGTCCCAAAGAGACCACATATGCTCTACTGTCTGTAGTTCAGCTGAGGCAGAAACCCCATATGTATAGTTCATGATGTTTCAAGCTGCTATTAAGTGCTCAAGTTGACTAATGATGGTTGCCACTCATTGGCAATCATAGAAAGCCTCATTCTCACCAAACTAAACCCAAGCACTTAACTCCTTGGTATGATCAAGTGGGGCTTCTGCTTCATTCTCAGTTAATAAGAGGAAAGTTCCTAAGTTGGGGCATTTTATTCTTTCTTAGCATAAAGGCTTCTGCTAAATGATTTTGTTTTATTTTTTAAACTCCTAAATTTTTAGCCCAGGTTTCCTTTTAGACAGTAATATCAAAGTCTCTGAAACTACTCCTGTCCTTTCTAGTACATCCACCAGAATGTAACCTCCATAAAGGCAGGAAATGGGCCTAGCTTACTCCCCTATGGTACTCTCAAGGCTTAGGATATGTAGGATATAGTCATTCTCACAATTATTTACATAGTGGATTCTTGAACTGACAATATATACATACATACCATGAGCAAGAGTCAAACCTCCAACTTCATATTCGGGCTGTTTAAAGACCCTTAATCCCCATGTAAGAAAGAGCTACCTTTACATTCCTCCCAAGTTGGTAGAGCTCTGGTAGGGAATGGAAAGATACCAGGAAGGAGCAGGCAATTTTAAAGGACAAAGAACAGAATGTAGGCAAACAATCTATGGAGCACAGTGCCAACAGCTTTATAGCCATTGTATCATTTAACATTTGCAGTGGTTTTTACTTTGTAATTCTCAGCACATCAGTATTATAACCAGTGAAACATCATTAAGATCAAATAAAATTCTAATCCTCTTCTCCCCTGATCTAATCCACATTTTGAAGTACCCAACAGTAACAATCTAATGTGTCCTTCCACACTTTCTCCTTGCTCAAGTATTTACCTATTATTAACATTTATTAGATGTTCTTTAAAAAAAAAAAAAAACCCTGAAACAATCACATTCTCCATATTATTCAGTACTTTGTCTTTTTCTCTTACTTTTTCCTGAGTATTTCTAGCACACTAGAGTCCTTTATCTGATTTATTTATGTTTATACCCATACAGTAAAAATAGTTTTCAGGAATTTAGCATAATGTACTTTAGAACTTTAAGTGCTACGGAAGATAAGCCAGTTACAGAAGAACAAATATTCTATCATTCCACTGATGTACATTATCTATACTAGTCAGACCCACCGTGAGTGTAGAATGGCGGTTACCAGGGGTGGGAAGGAGGAAAAAGGGGCACTGCTGAACAACAGGTATAAGGTTTCAGTTATGCAAGATAAACAAGTTCTATAGGCTTCACAGTGGAGGATTCCCTGACCCCTTCCTTGTAATATAGGCACCAGCCACAGGTCCAGGTTATTATCCGTCCTTCTGACGGACTAATTCAGAGATTACCACCACCCCCTCTTTACGTTCATTTTCCAGAGTGGCTCACAGAACTCAAAGTTTTACCTACTAGATCACTACTTTATCATAAAAAGGATTTAAACTCGGACAGTCAGATAGAAGAGATACATAGGGCAAGGTATGTGGAGAAAGGTGTTGAGCTTCCATGCCCTCTGGAAGCACCCTACTCTTAAATATCCATGTTTTCATCAACAAGGTCGCTTTCTAAACTGTGTCCTTTGGGCATTTTATGGACGCTTCATTACACTGCTATGACTCACTAAATCATTGGCCATTGATGATTAATGCAACCTCTAGCCCTCTCTCCTTCCTGGAGGTCAGGGGAGGAGACTGATACTTCCAACCACCTAATCACATGATTTTAATTTTAGTTCCTCTATCAGTGAGGCAGAGCTGGCTCAGATGATCTTTGAAAAGAAACCTATTTCTATAACTTCTCCTGTGACAATCCACAGGTACAGTGCAACAGGAACCATTACCATCCACTTATCACTCTTCTACCATAAGACCACCTCTCCAATTATCAGCACCACTTCATCATTTGCCTACTATATCCACAAAACTCCATACTAACTTGCTTATCTCATTTCGATGTATTATTTGCTGTTTTGCTCAAGTCAATTGAATATTGAATAGATGAAGAAGGACTTAGAAAAACCATTCTTTAATTTTTCTGAATAATTCAAAGCCACTTTCTAAGACAATTTTAAAAGAAAAGACAAGTAACACCAACTACAGAGCACTCAGAAGACTGAGCATTTTTTTCCTTTTAACTTAAATGGCTGTACTGAAGTGAGGATCCTTATTTTAGGATCTTCTTACATATCTGAAAGCATTTACTGATAGGTTTACCAACTCGATAATGGTGCCATACCTCACTTGCCAACCTCAATTCCTCTCCATGGTTTGAATAGAAAAGAGCAGTGACATTTCCTGATACCACCAACTCCAGTGTCCAATCGGGGGCTTTTCCTCAAGTGGTCCTTGTGGCCTGAGACTTCATTAGAAGTTCTGTCAAAGTCCATCTGTGTTGCAAAAACTTCCTGATTGGTAAGAAAAGTAGTTCCTCGGACCAGGTGAAGAGGGATAAGGCAGCATAGAAATCATACAAGGACACTGTCTTCAATCTAAGACCCCTGTATCCCTTCTTATCACCATCAGAGTCCCTTGGGACCTTCACTGTGATGGTGTCTGACCATTCTGTCTTTGAGGTAAAAGAGGTCTAATAGGCTCACAGCACCAAATGTTTTCCCCAAGACTTGTGTACCAAATATTTGCATCTCCCCTTCTCCCTGAAGGGAGCTTGTATATCTGGAAAATACTTTCATGACTCAGACATCACACCATGACCATGTTCCAAAGGCAGGAATGGGATTAGAGTTATAGCCAATCACAGCTCAACCTTGGCTGCTGTTCTGTACCTCAAGGACACGGTACAAGTTCAAGTCGACACAACAAACAAGCACTAAACTCATTCCCAAAATTACTTTTTGCCTTTTATTATGAAAGTTTAGACATTAAATGTATAAAGAATATTTTATGCTCTGTGCTTCTATTGTACAGCTCAAAAAAAAACCAGTCATCTCGTATAGAATTGATTGTGTTCCTTATCACTCTCTCCTCTCCCTTATCTAAAAATATCACTTAAAGAAATTCAATTTTACCATGTAGCAAAAAAATAGACATGCATGGTACTATGTCTACATCTCTAGGCAACATAAGATGTTTGTTATGTTCTTAACTTTTAAATTCATGTGATGTTGTATATATTCTTCTCCAATTTCATTTCTTGGTTCAACTATGTACTTGTGACCTTTATGCACTATTCTGTAATATTCTATTTTACAGTTATATGTAACTTTGTATTCATTCTTCCACTTGAAAATTAGGCTTATCCCCAGATATTTTTTTATGCCAAACATAGCTGCTTTAAGTATTATTATTCTACATATCTCCATGTCACCTAAAGTAGAATTTTTCTTCAGGTATACATGTAGAAATGGAGCTGCCAGATCAGAGGAGAGACACAGTATTACTTTTATTAAGACTGCCAAATTGTACCCGAAGAGGATTGTGCTAATTTATATTTACACCAGGATTGCACAAGAGGTCCTATTGCTTGTGTATGTGTCCTTTTAAGTTTTTATTTTGCTAATTAGAGGTATCAAAGCAAAAGTTGCACAAACTTAGCTGAGACTTCATTCAAGGCTGTTGCAATGATAGAGACCAAAGTGCAGTCTGAACTCCAGTCTACTGAAATAAAACACAGGGTTTTTCAGTGCTGACATGAGCTAGTGGAAGAGCGCTGGAGGACCTTAGGAGGTCTATGGGATGTATCTAGCACATTCTGTTATTCTTCAGTTTGCAACTGTTTCTCGGACTAGGCCACCTGTGCTTCCTCTCCTGTAGAGAGGGGGGAGGGAGGCAGGTGCTATCTGGCTTGATTAGATTTCAAAGTGATAGCTCCCAGGTCCTTGAGAAAGACATCTTCAGTTCATAAAACTGACACAAAATGTTTTTAAAAACATTTGTATTTTAAAGGCACAGAGGAAGAGTTGCCATTAGTAGTTTTCTTAGTTAACTGATCTAAGAAAAAGGACTTCAGGGGCCTACGGTCAGATCTAAGAGATCTTTATATACTCTGAATACTAATCTCTTATAAATTATATGCATCACCTATCTCTCAGTTTGTGGCTTGTCTTTGATTTTCTTTAAATCTTTCAGTAAAAAGCAACTTTTACTTTTAATGTAAAGTTATCCAACATTTTCCCCTCTGAATTACTTTTTTTTTTTTTTAATGTTAAGAAACTCTTCCCTAAAGTCATCAAGTGGTTTGTTTTAGTCTAAATTCCATTTTCCAGATTAGATTGTGAAAGGTGAAATAAAATGAAGTCACATATGTCAAGAGGTTTTAAAACAGTCAGGGGGCCATCAAGGAGGAAGGCCTTCTGCATATCCTCACTGGAGGGAGTCATGAGCTTTTTTAAGTGAGCCAAACCACAAAATACTCCAAGGATTCTGCACAAATCCCTGCAACTTCCTACATTAACCAACTTTAACTTAGTTGTAGCTTTACCAACCAATTAAGTTTAGCCATAATTAGTTTCTTCCACCAATACCACTCAAAATTCTTTATCAACAACTTTTGTCAACAAGTATCTACTTTGGCCTTTGAAAAGCTCTGACTTTTGCTCCCTAGTGGAACACCATTTGGATGCCACCCAAATCAGTGTACTCCAAATTGCAATACTTTGATCCCAAATAAACTCTTTCACTTACTAATTGCCTCTTGACAATTTTACACTCATACGGTTATGTGTTGATTTCTGTGTGGGATATATATATATGCCTTTGGAATATCATTTGTTATTTTTCAAATTTCCATATGCACCAGTCAATTCACTGATTTACTCAATCCCAGTGGTTATCTTACATCAAAAGATAATATAAAGAAAATCTTAAGACCAATACCACATGGTCTTCTCAAGTTGCAGTAGACAAGTCTTGCTATCTTGTAGGCCAGGTCTCCCAACATTTTCCCGCAAACTGTTTCTCCCAAGCAAAGAACACATTGAAGTTTATTTCACCAACCAGGGGAATATGATTCTATTAGCAATTACTTTAGTTGACATTAGTATACTACATGTACTAGTGGAAATGGAAGCGGAGGAGTTTACCAAAAAGAAATATATACTCAGGATGCCCATAGCTCATTTCCCCTGCATCATTACTTTGCTAAGTCTGGTACTGCAGAATACGGTTTATCCCCATCTTTCTATTTCCAGGAACACCTAATTCTTTCTCGTCTATATTCTTGTGCACACATCTGAAAAGAGTATCTCAGCCAACAAAAACTTTGTCCAATACATTAAATGCATCTCAACAACTAAGAAAAACATTAGGACTGGTAATGGTATTTTAAGTCATGACTACTTCCTTGGAAACACCTTCCTGGACATCTTAATTCCTTCAGCTTTTGAACACCAACCCTTCCAAATGGCTATTTCATTGCCCAATATATAATGACTACGCCTGTATCTTTCAGCCTTACTAATTTTCTATTGCTACCAGTTGGCTGCTATCAAAGAAATGGAGAAATTTTAAAAAATTGCCACAGTCTTTGTACCATCAGCTTCTTAAAGTTTATTCTTTTGGCAGGCAGAAGTCTGGCAGCAGAAACTAATGAATAAGTAATAGCTATTTTAAAACTTTCTTCTTTCCTTTCTTTAAGGAAAAAAAAAGGCAAATCCAGCTGCTGTTCAGCTATAAATTTTCTTTGAATGACCATAGAATTTCAGTATTAATATCACATCACTGTGAGATTGTTTTGAGAGCCCTTTAGCTTTTATACATTAACATCCCTTCACCTGCCTTTGGTCCTACTTCCCTAAACACATGAGCTTTTTTTAAATAAAACTTTATCAACTATGAATTACACTTTTAAAGCAGCACATTCAAGTATGAGCTCTGAAGAGGCAGTCCGAATGCCATTTTCAATATGGTGCAATTTCAAGGCGATAACTAACCTCATGTTCTGTTATTTTTTAATTTTCCCCCTCCTTCTCTAGTGAATAGGACAACATAAAAGCTCCCTACAAAGAAGAGATAACAAAATCAAGTTTCACTAGCCCAGCATGTAATTTTCCATTGAAAATGGACAGGATTCCTTCAATTCCCAGAGCTGGGACCTTTAGCACTGAGAATACCTTCGAGCCACTCTCGGGTCAGTCTTTAGGGTTTCATTATAAAACTCAAAACCTCAGATTATTTCACTTCTAATATTCTACTGCTTATTTGCCTCCTACGTAATTGCCAGGAGTGGTTACCTCTGTAACAAAAACAAGACGTCCTCTTTATGACCCCTCAATTCCAATTCCAGAGATTTATGGTGAAGAAGGAATAGCAGTGGGATTAAAAACAAGGATTTAAACCAAGCTAATGAGGAAGCATAAGGCAAGCTGCCAGGCTGCAAACCCCGCCCCCACCACGGGATATGAGTGACATTCCTCATGCTTTCCTGGCTGCCCAGAAACAAAAGAAAGGGACAAAACAAATGATTAACTGATAGATATCATAGTCCTGCAGGGAGTCTCCAGCTCCCCTCCATAGTGAGGTGGGAAACAGAGACAGAGGGAAATGGCAGATAGAATTCAATTTCCTTATAACCACCTTCAGCCAATTGACACATACTTGAGGCTGGCCGAGGAAAACATGTCTCCTGAAACTCCCTACTGTCTTAATGCTAATGCTTTGCTAGAGGGAAAACAACCCTGCTGAATAGCCAGGCCTGCAGGCAGTACCCTATGAGCCTTCTTTATCATATGAAAATCTCTCTCCATAGTATAAAACCAGTCTCTCTTCATGGTTCCAGGGCAACTCTTCCTGCCCATAGGTCCTGTCAACATGCTTCAATAAAATCACCTTTTTACACCAAAGACATCTTCAATAATTCTTTCCTGGTTGTAGGCTCTGGATCTCACACACACACCCCAAAAAACCTCATCACATACTAATTGAGTTCAAATCCTGATTCTGCCATTTACAAGCTGTTTGATTTTAGGTCCTTTTATCTCTGTATCAGTTTCTTCATCTGTAAGTGGGGATAAGTACAGTAACAAACCCCTTGGATTATTGTATGAATTAATAAATTAGTATATGTAAAGTACTTAAGTGACCTTTATGTAACAATTTACTATTGTTGAATAAATAATAAACATGTCTTTATAGCATTGTTTCTTATAGAAAAAGTTTTCTTTTTAATAATGTAAAATAACTATTGCTCATCAGTTCAATAGTGTATTACTAAGAAGCTATTAAAAATGATGGTGCAGAGCTTTAAGGAAACTTTAAGCAGCATGGTGTTCATAAGTAGGCTAAAAAGGAAGACAGGCTTGGGGTGCCTGGGTGGCTCAGTCGGTTAAGTGTCTGACTTCAGCTCAAGTCATGATCTCATGGTTTGTGGGTTTGAGCCCCACGTTGGGCTCTGTGCTGACAGCTCAGAGCCTGGAGCCTGCTTCACATTCTGTGTCTCCCCCTCACTCTCTCCCCCTCCCCTGCTCATGCTCTGTCTCTTTCTCTCAAAATAAACAAACATTTAAAAAAAAAAAAAAAAGGAAGACAGGCTCTTGGAAAGAAAGCATACTGACCAATGGGGCAAAATTAGACTTTCAGCATGGGTGGTCACACTCCAGAGTGTAATTTTCCTTGTTTTGGCATTAGAGTATGAGTGGAAGAAATTCAGACATTTAGATACTCAAAGTTCTCTTCCACACACACTCCCTAACAAAATTACTTGAGGTTGTATTCCAGCAAACAAAGTAAAAATTTAAATTAAAAATAAAATGTGATCCATAAAGCTGTGGACATAACCAAAAGGAGGAAAAGTTAGGAAACACCACAAATCCCAGTAAAAACTCAATTGCCAACCTAAGAATTTGGACCCAGATCGAAACTAGATTAAGAAATCAATACATCCCTCGAAGGAAGTCTTTAGAAAAGTAGCTCTTAATAGCTCCCTCAAAATTTAGTGATGAGCTTTCAACAACCACAAAAATTAAAAAATCCAGGGGAAGAAAGTAGAATAAAAAGATCATGGTCCAAATATGCAACATAACTTGGAACCAAATAAAGGCATGTCAAACAAGACAATTTTTCAACCTTCATGCTTTGGACATTCTTCTACAAGTAGCCGAGCTAGGCTACATAGGTGTCTACATTTCCAGAAGGATCACATTACACTTCTGTTCTACAGTGAATATACAAATTTTTTTACATTTATTGGTTTTCAGGTTTTAGAATAGACATGAATAAAAACTTCAGTATAGTTTTATAGAATATACTCCACAAAATTTATCAGTTTTGCTCACTTTTAGTCAACAGTGTATTTGCATCAATTACAGAATAGTACTCCCTCAGCAAGGCATTTTACTGCAGTAACTATACAAATGTATGATAACTATGGGTGATTGGCAGCCCCTCAAGTTGTCTGCAACACCATCAACTGTGACCTTGGATAAATTAATGCAACTTGTAGAGAAGAGTAAAAAAGGAAGATTGCTAGAGATGCATGTCCTTCCTAATAAGGGTCAAAATCTCTATTTAAAGTTACTGGAATCCTAAGACATATTTAAGTACATTGTTTATCAGATAGGACTATGTACATTTTTTAAGTAAATATACTTTAGTACTCTGAAGAAACAGTTGTTTTTGAAACAAAAAAGCAGCAATTATCCAACTCTTAACATCACATGTGTACACTAGACATCTCTAAGGTTCCCTCAAGGGTCCACAATGGTTTTCACATTGAAAGCACTAGATTTAACTAGAGTAACAAATCAATCCATGAAAAATAAAAAACCAGGTAAATGTTTCTCGTGTCTGTGCTACATGGTTTCATACTCTGGCCATGGAAACCATATTCAGCACCAACCATCTTTTTATTTTCTGCGAAGAAAAATTCTACTACATGTGTGCTCTGGGAAGCTTAACTGAGCCCAGAGTTCAAATGTGACTAACTCATCTGCTTAGAATGGTCTTGGTATTTCTTAGCACTAGATGACATATAGGGAGTATTTCTAGTTGAAATAGACACTATGTCTCTACCTCAAGAGCATTACAATTCTGTTTCTGAGAACGTGAAAACACACAAAGCTTGAGAAAATTAAGCCCCAACAAACTAATACATTAAAGTGAAGAAATTATATCAATTTAAGTGACAAGGGTAACACTGATGGACAGAGAAATTAGCCATAGGTAGGGCTAACTCCTCCATCGGAGAGGAAGCTAGAGCAAAGGAAAATAGATCAAGGGTATTTTGTTATAGCTTCTTCAGGTTAAATGAAAGACGTTATAAAGAATAATCCAGTGAGACCATTATATTTAGGTCCAAGGTCCTTTTTCAGAAACTATATTAGCTGTGAAGGTAACTAGGCCACTGAGGAAAAAATTTTGATGCCAAAATACTCCCAAGTTCTCTCTGGAGAACAAGACCCCTGCCTGCCATCAACTTTGTTCCCAAGGAGACTCTGGGTTCAGCAGAACTCCAAATTCATCCAATGGATAATGACTAAGTGGAGGTAGACCAGGGAAAATTTTGTTTAATGTAAGTAAAAATGCCTGTTATAATCTTCAACATAACCTGTAAAAGCTAGTGCTACCTCTTTTTAGAGAACTAGAGTTTCCTGTGAAGAAGCTTTGTGCAATGACCTACATCTGTGAGGTGGTAGAACTAGCAACCTGGCTCCCAAACCTAGGCTCTTCTCACCACGCTACACTCCTGAGAAAATAATAAAGATTCTTTATCCTTAGTGGACTCCACCTTTATCATAACAGACAATGGTTCTTGGAGCTAAAGAACTTCACCCTCAATTTGCAAATAAATGGGGAGCTAGAGTGCATAGAACAGCAGGAGAACATAGGGGCTGAGGGCAGGCTGCCCCAAGATGAGCTATTCTGGTATGAAAATTATTTTTAGCTCAAGGAAATCAAGACCCTATAGGCTCAAGAGAAATTTTTGACCCCTGCTTAACTACAGAGAAAAATCTAAATTGGGTTAAGAATAAGGGTTATTATCTGAGATAATTTTACCTAAGTAACTGATCTTTATGACAGAGAAAACATCTCTTCTTATTGCCTTGTAAAGTATATTCCTCTTCTCTGAAATCTCAGATTCCTACCACATGCTCCTTAGTTCAGAACAACATATATACCTCATTTTCATTGACTATCTTTGGAACTTCCATATCTTTGTGGATTCGTCACAGATAAGCTATTCAGTCTTATTTTCTCCTGTCAATCTGTCTCATGTCAATGAGATTCTTAGTCCAGCCAGAAGGACCCTTTAAGGGGAAGGGAATTCTTACTCCCCAACAGTGTCCTTGACCTAATTATTTAGTCCCTACGTTTTAATTTGCTCATATAGAACGTCAGTGATTGAGCTTCATGCTCTCAAAAATCTCAGATTATTTAAACTGTAAAGGATAAAAGGAAATGATCAGCACCTCACTTTTAAGTACCCCTAAATCCCCAGTCTTCATTTACTGTCCCCCAAATGTCCCAGATGGTCAGCCAGCTTTCTTATTTTTTCTAGCACTATCATTTTCAAAAGCTATTTAATATACTGAGAGTAATGTCCTCAGTCTTCCCACTGAACTTCCTGTTAGCTAAAAACCACTCACGTTTTTCATTTATTTTTGCTGTTAAGATTTGGGGAAGTAAATATTCACTCACAAATTCCCAGTGTGAATATTCCATCAGCTACTGCAAGAATCCCTAATTTTAACAATCCCCACCTTTGCTCAACTTTCCAACTACTTCCAATAGCACAATGCATCCTGAAAATCCTCTTACGGTGGTATCTTCCCAACTGATGGGTAGTTCTGTCATGACCACTGCTTTTAACCTTAGATTAAGGTTCAGAAGGCATTATGTTTGACTTATAGGTAACACGGCTGGAAGCAGAATCCACATTCTAAAATATCTCCCTGGTTATGCAGGAAACATGGACCAAAACCAGCAGTAAGAAACTTAGTAGTAGTGTATGTAGCTTTGTTTATTCAGGGGCTAAAAAAAACTACATGTGTACAGTAGCTATCATCATCAGATAAGACTGGAGAAAGTTTTGATTTGGAGTTTCAAATAATCCAACAAACAGTATAATCTAGCTGCTGAATGTACTCTGTGCTCCATTAATAAAACTGATGTCAAGATGAAGAAAGCAACAAAATGATTTCCATCTACTTTGCTGGTCAGACCACATATTCTATTCTCTCCTGGGTACCACAGCTTTAAGAGGAACATCAAAAAAGCTGGAGAGCACACATAGCATATATCCAGTTTTCTCAAAAAGTCTAGAATATACATTATTTATAATCATTTCAGGGAAATGAAGGTATTTCTCTGTAGAAAAGAAAACCTATCTAACGTGATGTCAGGTGGAAGATGAATTGGACTAACTGTGCTGTTTCAAAGGGCAGAATCAAAGCCAGTTTAAAGAAGTTCTATGGAAGCTGACTTCAATTCAAAGAAAGGAAGCAGAAACTTTCAATTTGGGCTCCTCATATGAAGCAATGGGCTGTGTTATAAAGCCCAACATTCTCTGGTGAAATATGTGAGTGGAATCTGGAACGATCACTTTTGAGAATCCTGTAAAGGAATTCCTGAATGACAAGGAAGTTTGAATTGTATTTTCAAAATCCCTTCCCATGCTACAGCAGTGCAATACAATGAAAGAGAAAGAAACTCTGGGGTTTAGCTCTATCACTGTTATGACAGAATGTAGGTTAGGAGGGAGCTTTTCATTTAGTCCCATCCTCTCATTTTGCAAACACGGAAAACTAAGTCTTAGGAACACAAGTGACTTACCCAACATTACACCATTTTAAAGCAGTAGCCCTAGGTCAAATGAAATCTCTGAAATTTGTGCAGCCTTATATTGATCCCTAAAAACTAGAATCAAGAATCAGATGGTTTAATATTAAATAGGAGAAATAAAAATTTTTGTTAAAAATATGCCTACACTAATTATTAGAATCTATTTTTCCTCATCAGCCAAATGTATATGAATTCTTTTTTCTGTATTTCGTATTTTATTTTGAGAGACAGAGACTGAGAGCGAGCGGGGGAGGGGCAGAGAGAGAGGAGACACAGAACCTGAGGCAGGCTCCAGGCTCTGAGCTGTCAGCCCAGAGCCCGATGCCAGACTCGAACCCAGACTATGAGGTCATCATCTGAGCCAAGTCGGATGCTTAATCAACTGAGCCCCCAGATGCCCCAAATTGGATCTGAATTCTAATTTTTTCAGAAAGGACACTGGGGCACCCAGATGGCTCAGTCAGTTAAGTGTCTGACTCTTGATTTTGGCTCAGGTCATGGTCTAACAGGTTTGGGGGTTCGAGTCCTGCTTCAGGCTCTGCACTAACAGCATGGAGCATGCTTCAGATTCTCTCTCCTCCTCTCTGCCCTACCCTACTCACTCAAGCATGCACATTCATTCTTTCAAATTAAATAAACTTAAAAAAAGAGAAAGAAATGACAATTAGGAGAGTCAGATCATTTTTAGTTTAAAGTATTTAATATTTATCTGAAGGTAAGGGATACAGCCTCCTTGCACATTTTTTCAGAATCACAACATTTATGGTGTTCCCATGTTTTTCATGTATAGATATGATAGCAAAAATCTTAGCAGTTATTCTATGCTAAGTTATGAGACACTTCTCCTGCGGAGCTTACAGTGGAGAGAAAAATAGTGAAATAAACCAGCCAAAATAATACAATCCAGTTCTGAAATCTTTCTAATCATGTGGCTATTTATCATATGTATTAGCTATAGTTACGTAGTTATAGGTGATTATGTGAACAAATTTTCCCCCTCCAAAATTGCTCTTGATCCCAATTTCCTTAACGTAATAAACATGCTTAAGGCTAAGAACCTGGGCTTGATTCTCTATTCCTGCTTTGTTAACTGCCTTAGTTCTTCCATCATGTTTACCTAGGAAGTCATGGTTTGTTAATGCCTTATGCATTCTGAAATAATTTCCATCTTGCTAGATTACTAATGCCTTTATAAAACTTCTATCAGTTTAAAATATTCAGATGCAAACAAGGCAGACCACAAAAACAATGTACTGTGACATTTTGTGTTTTAATGATGCTCTTCTGCAGAAGCCCACTTCTATTCATTCCCTGCTCCTATCACCTCTGTGAGAGTAGGGATGGGAGATGGGAAGGGTTGTGTTTGTTCCTCATTTCTCAATGTCTCATACATTCCTTGACACATATTGGGTACTAACATAACATACTTCTTGTATATACAATTAAACTCTTCACACCACCAAAAAAAAATATATCTACACAAGATTCTTTGACTCTGGAGTTTTCTCACAGTTCCATGCATTGAACCTTCAATTTCTCCAGCCATTATTAGGCACTACAATTTAATTCTTAAGATCCATGTTCATACAAAAATAAATTATCAGCTTCCAATTTACCAAGGCACATCTACCAATCAGTTATTACAATCCTTACTGACACCAGCTATATTCAAACTTTGTGTGGCTAACACCAGGTTTAAGAAAAGATGGTCAACATCATCAAGTAAGTGCAAATCAAAAACAGAATGAGACCTCACGTTACACCTACTAGGAGAGTAGCAAAAAACACAATGGAAGTTTGGGCAAGGTGTGAAGAAATTGGAATCTTTATACACTGTTGGTATTAATATGAAAAAAAAATGGTGTGACCACTATAAAAAGCAAAGTGATATATCCTCAAAAAGTTAAAAATACAATTATGATATGATCAGGCAATCTACCTTTTGGATATTTATCCAAAAGAATTGAACTTCGGTTCTCAAAGAGATGTTAGCTTTGTCATGTTCATTGCAGCACTATTCACAATAGTCAAGATGTGGACACAACCTACATGTCCGCTAAGGAACGAACTGATAAAGAAAAAGGTGACATAGGCTTAGAATGGGATGTAATTCAGCCTTTCAGAGAGGGAAATCAGGACATCTATGACCACAAGGATGAACTTAATGACATTATGCCAAGTCAATATAGTCACAGAAAGTGCACGACTTCACGGATATAATCTAGCTAGAACAAACTTCAGTAACAGTATGTTGGTGGTTGTCAGGAGTTGGGGGCTTGGAGAAATGGTTCTTTGCTGCTTAATGGGTATTAAGTTTGTTCTCAAGATGAGTAAGTTCTAAAAATCTGATGTGCAACATTGTGCCTATAGTTAATACTGTATTAACTGTACTGTATTAACTGTAGAGTATTGTGCATTTTTAAAATGTTGCCAACAGGCTGGATCTCATGGTAACCCTTCCTATAATTTTTAAGGGCTTTGGGTGGCCTATAACTTTAATTGGCAAGCTTCATTCACTGGGCAAGACATACTCTTCCTGGGTTTGAAATATATTAACAAACTAACAGGTAATTTAGTACACCAAGAGAGAAAAATTCGTTAGATACGATTAAAACGTGCTTCCTTCCATCCAGCAGGGGTAGTCTGGCCCAGAACTCTTCCTCTCGGTAGAGCAAGTGGCAGGATATTTACGTACTGTAGTGAAGGACTTTCTCTTTTAGACACTGGGAAGGAGACACTGACAAGTCCTTACTTAACAACTCCACTTTCCCTGCTGTTATGAGTTGGAATGTGTTCTCTAAAAGGTATGACAAAGTTATAGTTTCCAGTATCTCAGAATGGGGTCTTTCTATAGAAACATTGAGTTAAAATGAGTGTTTAGGTTGAAACCTCATCTAATGTAACTGGTGTTCTTTTATAAGAAGTAGAAATTTACACACAGACCAGATACACAGAGGAAAGGAGTTACAAAAGCACAGGATAAGACCAACTCAGGACACCAGTGATGCATCTATAATCCAAGGGACAATAAGGATTACTGACCAACACTGGAAGCTGGACAAAACAATGAACTATTCACCAGTAGAGGCTTCAGGGAAAACACAACCCTACTGACAACTTGATTTCAAACTTCTAGCTTTCAGATTCATAGAAGAGTAAACTTCTGTGGTTTAAAGCCACCCAGTATTTAGTACTTTGTTAAGGTAGCCCAAGGAATCAGATCCATCTGCAATTAACACTTCACAGTCTTTTTGTTTTGTTTTGTTCTTACCATACTTTCACGATGGGACATGATAGTATATTTTATGGCTTATTCTACCAATATCTGTAATCTATATATCAATCAATCTACCCTCCCACCTACACCCCACCTACCACCTACTCACTTACCTACATACTATCTATCAATATCTATCTATCTATCTAATATATATAAACTTATTCCTTTCTAAGCACAGGTAGGAGGTCATGGTCATCTTACCTTTAATATACCTCCCAACAGATCCTCTTGCAGTCATAACCATCATTTTCATCCTTTCAATTTTTCCTTCCCATGTTTGGGGGGGGGATCTTTGTAGAAGCAAAGATGGCTCTTTTTTTTCTTAAGTCTATTTATTATGTTTGTTACAAAAGTGAAATCAGGTATTTATTAAACCACATGAGATTGATCACTCAAAAGGATTTTTCTACAGCCTCTTTAGTCTCTTTCTAAAGGAATGTTGAATAACAAGGTAACAACTATTACCAAAACATTTCCACAGCCCTCTAATGAAGCCCAGAACCAAGAAGGATTTTCCCAACGCCATCATTAGAGGATTCAACTTAGAAACTACAAAGGAGATGTGTATTCTGCTCTTGATTACTTATCCCAGAGTACAAAGTATCTATGGAGAAGACATCAAATTTTAAGATTTGTTCTCATGTGGGGCACCAAGAAGCATCACCCCCATTTTCAACTCGGAAATGTGGCTATATCAAATATGCATCACTTCCCAACAGAGAAAATATCATCTTAACAGATGGCACATCATCTTTAAGTTCCTCTCATTTATAGCAACAAGTAAACATTTTCTTTTGGTCTCAAGTGTTTAAAGTATTGTCACCCCAACTTCAGTCACAGGAGTTCCAATTTTTCAAAGTGAAGGAAGAATTATGAATGGCTAATTCTCAAGCACACTCAGCCCAAAACTAAGACTGTGTAAGGGTCTTCTGGAACATCTGAACCAATTTCATGTCCTATATACTTCCAGTATTGCACTCAGCTCATGGCTCATGGAAGGTATTTTGTTTAGCATCAGAGGGATGCTCAAAGTCTTATTCTTTTTTCCACTTCATTTATTATTATTTTCAGGTATATAATTTAGTGATTCACCACCTCCATACAACATCTGCTGCTCATCACAACAAGTGCACTCCCTTTAGACCCAATCACCTATTTAATAACCCCCCCCCCACTTGCCTCCCCTCTGGCAACCATCAATTTGTTTTTTATTGTTAAGAGTCTGTTTCTTGGAGTGAGTGTGGTTTTTTTTTTTATGTTTTGTTTTTTCTTGGACTTTTTTTCTCACTTTTGGCCTATGCCTTTTTACTACTGACACATGAAATTAAACTGCATCCTAGAAGGCCATTCTTGAAACTTTTCTTCTAGCCAAATGTTTCCTTAGTATAAGATTGGTCACTGAAAACTTATATTCAACCTTTTCCTAAAATTTTGCATGGCAGCTCAAGTTACACTAGCAAATACATATCACATATCTGGTAGGAAGATACTTCTTAAACATCATCAAACTTGTGAGACTATTGCATTCAAGGTGATTGCAATCCAGTTAATTTTTGAAAACCTAAGGGACAAAGATTTCTGTTGAACACAAAGACCATCTTTCTTTAGAACACAATTTTTGTCTAACAAAACCTGTCTCTTCCCTTCTTCCCTAAAGTCCTTTAAACCAATTAAGAACTGTCAATAGGAAAGTTCTGTGCACTTTTCCAGTGTACAGACTCCCCTGTCATACATATCCCGGACTATAACACCCAGGGGACTTCTCCTGAGGTAATGTGAGTGCACAAAGCCAAGGCTTTGTACAAATGAATCTGAATTAGAATCCCGGTTCTGTCCTCATTAAGTGTGTCACTTCAACAAGTCATTTCACAGCCTCAGTTTTTTAATCTGTGAAATTGGGAAGATAATGTTTACCTTATGAAGTTATGACGAGACAAGTAAACATTTTCATGGAACCAGCACAAAAGTTGTATAACTATTCAATTTCCTTTACTTTGTGATGTGTTATTTACTCATGTCACTAGAGACCCTACATTTTAGTAGTATGGGTGTTACATGTTTGGGTCCTGTTGTCCACTAGATACTGCATCCTTTAAGACAGGAAACAAAGTCTTCATCTCCCAAGTGCATATGGCCAGCTCCATGCACACACACACACACGCCCACTCACAGAGACACATACCTTTCTCATAAAAAATAAATAAATGAAGGATGAAAGATTTCTTCTGATGTAGCTAGTGCTTGTGATAAACCTGTAACTTCAGAGAACAAAGTTTATATGCATCACTGTAGATAAAGTTAAAAAAAAAAAAGAAAACAGCCCCCACTGGGTCTTTACTTCTAATAAACAACTTTTTCTCTGCTGAAGAACGCTATTTTCATCCCATTTTCATTTGTATTGCTAAGCAACACCCTGTACCCCCAGTTTTATTTCTGGTTCTGCATTTATTGTCACAGACACCTACAAAGTTACAGCCCACATGCTGGAGTATTTTTAGGTTTCATTAGTAAGCAGTCATATGTGCTATCAAGTACCTCAATTCACAATAATGATGTTTGTACTTGAACAGAAATTATATTAACTGGTGAGTGTATTATGAGCTTTCTCACCAATTTTATGATTCCTAAACTACTCTAGTCTTCCTCTGGTGATCTCACTATGAGAAGAATTGGTTCACCTAAGACCTGACTTGGCAGGAGACAAGACAACCAATTCCAGGTTTCCTAGATGTCATACAAGTTTGACTAATTTGACATGTGATGGGCCTCAGTTTACTTATCTTTAAAATACACAAGTTTGACTTGATCATCTATGTATCTGCAATTTATATGGTATCTAATATCTCATATCCCATGAGAAATTTTTGTGCTTCCCTGTGATTCATAGCTTTATTCTACCAACTAATTTTGAAAATGGAAACAAATACAATTTTGACTTAATGTTTTTATCAAAACTAATGAATATATAAAGGCAAAGAGTTGACAGTATACAGAAAAATCATTATAAAAGGAGTAGGGAAGTAAAAGATATTCTTGATTCCAGGTTTTAATTTTACCCTTCATTCGCATCTTCCTAGGTATCCTAGGATTCATAAATACCTAAGTATTTAGAAGATGCTGCCTACCAAGAATCAATTGTTACAGTACTGAAGGCTCATAATATGATTTTAAAGTCAAAGAAACTGTTGGTGGGAATGTAAACTGGTGCAGCCACTCTGGAAAACAGTGTGGAGGTTCCTCAAAAAACTATCCATAGAACTCCTGTATGACCCAGCAATAGCACTGCTAGGGATTTACCCAAGGGATACAGAAATGCTGATGCATAGGAGCACATGTACCCCAATGGTCATAGCAGCACTGTCAACAATAGCCAAAACATGGAAAGAGCCTAAATGTCCATCACTTGATGAGTGGATCAAGAAGATGTGGTGTGTATATATATATATACAATGGAGTACTACATGGCAATGAGAAAGAATGAAATCTGGCCATTTTTAGGAAAGTGAATGGACCTTGAGGGTGTCATGCTAAGCGAAATAAGTCAGGCAAGGTACCATATGTTTGCACTCATAGGTCTAACAGGAGAACAGGGGAAACCTAATGGAGGACTAGGGGGAGGAGAAGAGGGAAAGAGTTGGGGAGAGAGAGAGGGACGCAAAACCTGAGAGACTATTGAATACAAAAATGAACTGAGGGTTGAAGGGGAAGGGGAGGGGAGAAAAGAGGTGGTGGTGATGGAGGAGGGCACTTGTGGGAAAGGGCACTGGGTGTTGTATGGAAACCAATTTGACAATAAACTATTAAAAAAAACAAATGTAAAAACAAAACAAAACAAAAAAATTAAAATAAAGTCTTCTAGATAACAAAATAAAATAAAATAAAGTCAAAGAAACTATAGAGACCAACAAGTCACGAATAAAAACCAAAGCAATTTTTAACAGGTCAGCAGTTGGTGGGTCAGGATATGGCTGAGAGTGAGAAATATGGCCTAGATGCCACACCACAAGGTTACTTCTAACTTCACACCTAAAGCAACTATGAAAATAATAAAGCCCAAAGTTAGTAGAAATAATAACATCAGTGCAGAAGTCAATGCAATAGAGAACACAGAGACTATAGAAAAGATCAGCGAATCTCAGAACAGGTTTTTGAGAAGACAAAATTGACAAACTTTCACCTGGACTTTAAGAAAAATGAGGGCCAAATAAATAAAATCCAGTGAAAGAGGAGAAATCTTCCAAGGCTGAATCATGAAGAAATAGAAAATCTGGATAGACATTACTATTAAGGAGATTGAGTCAATAATCAAAACCTTCCAAAACCAAAGTCCAGGACCAGTCAGATCACTGGTCAATGTATCAAATATTCAAAGATTTAATTCCTATCCTTATCAAACTCTAAGTAACTCGAGAGGAGGTAATACTTCCAAACTCATTTTACAAGGCCAGCATTACCCCCGATACCAAAACCATTCGAAAACACCACTAAGAAAGAAAATCATAGCCCAGTATCTCTGATGAACATAGACGCAAAAGGTCTCAAAATACTGAAAAGAGTGGAAAAAAATTTTTATCTCAACAGATGCAAAAAAAAAAAAAAAAAAAAAAGCCTTTGACAAAATTCAACATCCATTTATGATAAAGCCTCCGAACCAAGTGAACATACCTCAACATGATAAAGGCTGTATTAGACCCACAGTGACTACCATACTCCATGGTAAAAAGCTGAAAGTTTTTCCCCTAATGTCAGCAACAAGACAAGGAAGCCCACTCTGACCAAGTTTCAATAGAGTATTGGAACTTAAAGCTACGGCAGTTAGGCAAGAAAAAAAAAGAATAAAATCTACCCAAATTGGCAAGGAAGAGGTAAAGTTCATTATTTGCAAACATGATACCATATATAAAATATTTATATTTGGTATTCATATATAAAATGGATACCGTTATATGATCCCTAAGACCCCACTCTACCAAAGGAACTGTTAATAAATGAATTTAGTTATATTACAGGATACAAAATAAAATTAAGCAGTCTTCTGCATTTCTATATACTAGTAACAAACTTAGAAATTTTTAAAACTCCCATCTACCATAGCAAAATTGTACAGAAATAAATTTAACCAAGGAAGTTAAACACCTGTGCACAGAAATCTGTAAGACATTGCTGAAAAAAACTGAATACAAATCAAAGTTATTTCAAAGTCATGGATTGAAAGAATATTGCTAAATATCCATTTTACCCAAAGTGGTTTATACACTCAATGCAATCTCAAAATTCCCAAGATATGCTTCACAAACCACACCAAGCAATTTAAAAATTTTCATGGGACCACGAAAGACCCTAAATAGCCAAAACAATATCAAGAATGAAGCCAAAGATATATCTGATTTCAAACTATGCTACAAAGCTATAGTTATCAAACACTATGGTATTGGCATAAAACCAGACACATAGATCAGTAGAACACCACAGAGTACCCAGAAATAAACCCACATTTATATGCTCAATTAATCTAAGACAGAGGCAAGAATATACAATTAGGAAGAGATAGTCTTTTCAGTAAATGGTATTGGGAAAACTGGACAGCTACATGCAACATAAATGAAACCTAACCCCTATCTCACACTATACACAAAAATCAACTCAAAATGAAGACTTCAGGGTAAGACCTGACCATATAAATACTACAGGAAAATATAGGCTATATGACCCTTAACATAAGTCTTAGTTATTTTTTTACATCTCACTACAAAGGCAAGGAAACCAAAAGCAACAATAAAAGATACTACATCAAAGTAAAAAGCTTCTGTACAGTGAAGAAAACCATTAACAAAACTAAGAGGCTAGTTACTGAATGGGGGAGGTATTTGGAGTACACACCTTTGACAAGGAGTTAATGCCCACCATCAGTGAAGAACTCCTACAACTTAATAGGGGGGAAAATCCAATTTAAAATGCACAGAAAAGCTGAATAGACATTTTCCCAAAGATGCATACAGATGGCCAACAGGAACATGAAAAAATGCTTATCACTAACCGTAAACTGGAAAATCAAAGTAAAAAATGCAATGAGATATCACACCACACTTGTTAAAATGGCTATTATCAAACAGAAGCAACAACGGAGATGTAGAGAAAAGAGAAACGTTTGGTGGGAATTTTAGTTAGTGTAGCCACTATGCACAATAATACAGGAGTCCCTGAGAAAATGAGAAAGAATATATGATCCAGAAATTCCAATACCGGGACATCAATCTGAAAAAAGCAAAAACACCAATTTGAATGCACCTCTCTATTCACTACAGCATTATTTAAAATTGACAAGATACGGAAACACTCTAAGTGTCTGTTGATGGATGAATGCATCAAGATGCGGTATATATACGAAGGAATACTAATTAGCCATAAAAAAAAAAAGGAAATGTTGCC
Source organism: Suricata suricatta (assembly GCF_006229205.1). NCBI lineage: Eukaryota > Metazoa > Chordata > Mammalia > Carnivora > Herpestidae > Suricata > Suricata suricatta. Next base: position 93,376,590 of record NC_043708.1, read on the forward strand.
ATTGGGATAACATGGATGGACTTTGATAATATTGTGGTAAGTGAAGTAAGTCAAAGGCAAATACTGCATGATTTCACCTGTATATGGAATTTAAAAAAACTAAACAAAAACAAAACAAAATCTGGACTTACACAGAAAACAGATTGTAGGGACTTCTCAGTGTACACAAATATCACTATGTTGTACACTCGAATGTTGAATTTTAAATTGCAACTTTAAAAATTTAAATGGTAGCAAAAAAGAACACCTGTCACTGATTTAAAGTAAAATTAACATTGACACTGAAGAGAATGAAGAAGAGGAAAGGACATGGAACAGCAATTTTCAATATTAGAACTGTAGGAGATCCTCTACTCACTAGGACACAAAAGAAATAGGTCACTATGGCCTCAATTTCATGAGCAAATATAAAGTAGTGGCAACCAGTTGGAAGATATAAACAGGCATGCCCTTTTGAAAAGGGCACATAAAGCCATCCTTGAGCCCATTTTTCCAGGTAGTATAGAACCCAAACTCTCTACTTTTTGTCAATGTAAGTAAACGATGAGCTGTTTCACACCCTAAGAAGATTGTGTCTCCTTATTCTGGAAATATAGCCTGCAATAAATGTTTCCAAGACAATTTTGAGAGCAATGCTGTCAACCTACCACAGAATTTTTTTGTTCTGGAGTCTTCCTCTTCTAAATGCAGTCTATAGTTTTATATGTGCACTTTACTGCCACTGTCATGGAAAATAAGGAAACCCCTCACCTCAGTTCTTCTATCAGGTGTGGAAATAAAATCCTACCTGTACTGCTTAGACAAGATCATATTCCAAAGTTACTTCCCATTGTTAAGGTCAAGAACTTCAGTATTTGAGTATATTAGGGACCACTTTCATTATAATACACAGCTGTAGCTTCATTTGTTTAGATGTACACGCCTCAAAGTTTTACCCCCAAAATAGCATTTAGTTGTTATGCCATTTATCCATATCCATTTACTTTGTCTCTGTGTTTAATTTTCACATTGTGTTTTTGGTGACCAGAGACCCTATCAAGAATAACATTCATTGCAGCAAAAAAGATTAAAAAAAAAAAAAAAAACACCTCCTTGCTAACTTAAACCACAAATGGTACAGCTTAAGACTACACGAATTAAGAGAAATTCATTAATCACCAACACTGAAGCTAGAGAACCTCTTTGGTTCCGTAGCTATTTCTATTCAGTGTCAAAATCATCCAGGATATGGGGCGCCTGGGAGGCTCAGTTGGTTAAACGGCCAGCTTCGGCTCAGGTCATGATCTCACAGTTCGTGGGTTCAAGCCCCGCGTCGGGCTCTGTGCTGACAGCTCAGAGACTAGAGCCTGGAGCCTGTCTCCAGATTCTGTGTCTCCCTCTCTCTCTGACCCTCCCCAGCTCACGCTGTCTGTCTCTCTTTCAAAAATAAATTTAAAAGATTTAAAAAAGTCATCCAGGATTGGTTTTAATTTTCAGTTATGATAGAGAAAAGAACGAACCTCACTCCTGGGGTAACAAGATAAAGTCATATTAAATTATATTTGTTTTTCCTATAGGACTACAATAAACATTGGAATTAAGAAAAGGGAAGAAAAAGAACAAGACTGAACTAGATTCCACAGGCCGAGTATAGCTTTGTAAGTGAGCGAAGACCAATAGCAGCTTCCATGTCTAGGAGAAAGCGTTTGATCTGGGTAGCAACAATCAGAAACCAAGCTGCTACTTAGCCTGGTATAGTCTGTAGAGACCAATGTAACGTTGAATGACTGTATGGCTTTCAATCTTGAAGAGCCCAAAACACAAAAATAAATCACTTTCACCCTAAAGCAGCAGAAATTAAGGACTAGGAGGCAGAGAGAAACCCTAACCTTTCATCTTCTCATAGAGCTTTGATCATAGGATCCTGCCATATTTGACTATACGGTAGGCTAACAATAGCTAGTGGTAGAGCCCAACCCCTTCCCAGAGGAGCCACTGGCCAGATGAAAGAAGCAGTGGTGGGACAGGAGATGGTTGGTTTTGTTCTAGGGGAGATGGGTGCCTAGTCCCGGACACTGAAGCATCGAACTTGTGTGTGCGCTGTGTGCTAGTGTGCATGTGTGCTTGCTTATATTTGTGCTGAAAGGACACAGCCTAGTGGGAGCAGAATTTTCTCTTTCGCAGCGCTTACAGACAGAGGGAGATCTATTTATTAAATGAATTAAGACAGTGGTTGGCATTGTATAGAGGTTAGGATCCAAAGTATACAGATCCAAGAGCTCAGGTCAAGAAAAATCTGGTGGGCAGCAACAGATCTTCTCCTCCCCTACATGTCTGCCAAGATTGTTTCCAGACTTGTTATTGTTTCTGGCCCTTGGCATATTTATATCTTTGAGTTAATCACATACAGTATCTGCCAAGAGTGAAAATTTGACTTCTTCCTTGCCGATTAGTATGCCTTTTGTTATATTTTGTTTTTGTCCAACTGCTGACTTTCAGCACTATGTTGAACAACAGTGGTGAGAGTGGACATCCTCATGGTATTCATGACCTTAGGGGGAAAGCTCTAGGTTTTTCCCCCATTGAAAATAATTTTAGCTGTGGGCCTTTCATGTATTGTTTTTATGATATTGAGGTATGTTCTCCTTGTATTCCTACTTCTGCCAAGAATGAACACTGTTTTGTGAAATAGGTTTTCTGCATCTATTGAGAGAACCATGTGGTTCTTAAACTTTCATTAAATAATGTAATGTAGCATGTGTTGTCTGATACTGAACCACCCCAGCAATTTAGGAATAATTCCCACTTGATCATGGTGAGTAATTCCTTTTATATACTGTTGAATTCTATTTGCTAGTATCTTGTTGGGCATTTTCGCATTCATGTTCATCAGGGAAATTGGTCTATAATTCTTTTTAAATGGGATCTTTGGTTTTGGAATCAAGGTAATAGTGGCTTCGTAGTAAAAGTCTGGACGTTTTCCCTCCATCTCTATTTATATTCAAAGTGATTATTCAAAGATAGGAATTTAGTGCCATTGTGTTGCCTGTAGAGTTGGTGTTTCTGGTGATGTTCTCTGGTCCTTTCTAGTCTTTGTTGTTTTTGGTGTTATTTTTTCCTCCAAAGAGGTCTTAGAATTTCTTGCAAGGCTGATTTAGTGGCCACAAACTCCTTTCCCTATGGCTTATACCAAGGCTGTGGGAATACAATGCCTTTGGGCCAGCCAGGATTCTATGAACACAAATAGCCTGAGTGGAGGTCCCCCCACTTTCTTGGCCAGGCCTGTGTTGCTGGGGCCCACAAATGCCTCCGACTACTGTATGGGCCCTTCCAAGAGGGTGCAGCTTGATGAGCCCCAGCCTGTGCCTGCGGTTTCGCAAGGCCAACACCAAGGAGATGGACGTGCAGGTGAGCCCAGGGTAGACAAGTGCTCTCTGGGTTCTCACACCTTGCACAGCCATTCCCCTTAGGGCAGCAGGGGCCACAAGGTACCCCTGCTTGCATGAGCAATCTATTCCCTAGTGATGAATCGCAGGGCTCGATCCATCTACAGCAGGCAATTTTGGGTCCTGTGAAGGCCAACCAGCAGCAGCAGTCACCAACACCAAGGTCTAAGGAGGACAAACAAAAGAAGCTTTGCCAGCATGAGTTGGGGGATGAAGAGGCCTCATGTTCTCAGAAAAGGAAGAACAGACACAGGGAGTCAGTGGGACAGATCTGCTCAGAAAACTCAAATTCCAGTTTTTAGAACAAAAATATGACTATTTCCACTATAAAGATTATAAGACCACATGGGAGAGTGTTTACATGTGGCACATTTCCAGAACTAATAAGGTTTATTTCAAACAACTGTGTTGCAGATGGCAAAAGAGTTTTAACCCTTATCAAGTAGAAGCAATCCAATGTCAGACCTGTTCAAAGTCTCATTGTTCCTGTCCTCAAAAGATACATTCATCTAAGGAATGCCACATTGACAGGAACTGTGTGGTCACTGCCAAGATAAGAGAACTATTGCTTCGTTCATTCTTTGAATGTCTATTTCACTATGATCTGCCTGGCAATGGTTGATTTTTGTTAGAAAATGGGGGTTTTCTGTGTTTCTTGATTTTGATGTCTGTCTTTCTCCATATTAGGGATGTTTTCAACCTTCTGCCTCTTTCTCTCCATCTTCTGGGGCTCGTAGGATACAAGTGCTATTCCTCTTTAATAAGGTGCTGAGTTCCCAAAGTCCTGTGACATTTTACCTTGGTTTCCCTCTTTTTTCTGCTTCATTTTTTCCACAAGTTTTATATTCTGTATCACTGATTATCTATTCTGTTTTGTCCATCCTCACCATCATGGTGTCCATTGGAGATTACATCTCAGTGGTACCATTTCTAATTTAGGAGTGACCAGATTTTCTTTAATCTCTGTGGAAAGGGATTCTCTGGTGTGTTCTATGCTTTTTTCAGCCCCAGGTATTATTTTTATAGTGGTTTTAAATTCTAGTTCATGGATCTTACTTCGATCTGTGTTGATTAAACCCTGGCCATCATTTCTTCCCGTTTTTTCTTTTGGGGTGAATTCTTCTGTCTCCCAAATTATAATCTGGCTCAGATTATACAGATTGTTGAATTCATCCTCAGATGAATTTCCTCAGTGTTCCAAATGGTTTAATGCTGGTCTAGCTATGTTTCAGGTATCAGACTTTTCTTCCATTGTAACTCCCAGGGAAATTGGGGTTTTGATTGCAAGAGATGAATTTAATCTAGTTCAAGCTGCTATTCTCTCAGCTCAACTGGATTATGGAAGAATCTAAATTATTAGCCTGTTCCTCTACTTCTGGAATAAAGGCCACTTTAGGAACAAAACCAAGTAAATATAATTTGGTCTCCTTTTCATATACATAGTATCTAGGATATACTAAGATGTTGGAAACAAATAGGCAAATGTGATCCATTATCAAAACAAAACAAAAAACAAGCCAGTAAAACACCAGATGGCCTAAGTCATTGAAATTAGGGGCCAAAAACTTTATATCAACTACTATACTAATGTTAAATAACTTATAGCAAGAGAGATAGGTGAAAAATAAGGTAAACTAAAAATACAAATTCTAGAGCTGAAAAGGCAGCATCTGAAACCAAACCATCAGATAGTTTAGCAGCATCAACAATGCATGTAGCAAGTTGTTTAAGGACCATAAAATACCCCCAACCTAGTAGGCATACCCCTTTGATAGGACTTTGCTTTTCTTCTCATACAGACAGAGAATTTCTAGCCCTTAAATTTAAGTTGGCTTAGGGACTTGCTTGGACTAAGAAAATGCAGCAGTCGGTATGTTAGTCCTTCTAAGCTAGGCCTTCATCTGAGACTAAACCTAAGAAAACCTCAAGCCTCTTCACATACTGCCTCAAGATGCCATGCTATGAAACAGCCCAGCAGGGTGTGCCATACGGACAGAGAAACAACCATGTCCGCTCTCCCAGCTGAGCTTTCAGCCAACCCGCCTGCTGAATGCAGCTCCAGGTGTGAACTTGGATGCATCTTGCAGAAGAATACGCCATCAACTCATACTTCCGACATGTAACTTACTATTGTTTTAAGTAACTGACTTTCGTGGTGATTTATAATGGTAGTTAATCATATACTGCAGGAGAAAGGATCAGTCAATTTGACTACAGGTCAACACAAGTTACCCAAAGTGAAACAAAGTAATAAAAACTGGTAAAGAATAAACCACGCTTCAGACTCCAAGCTGGGTTAAAAAAAATAATAATAAATAAAAATTTAAAAAAAAACTAGGAACGTTATAGTCAAGCCCATAAAAAGTAAAGATAAAATCTCAAAATAAACATGGAGATAAGAAAGATACATTATCTAAAGGGAAACTAGAGTGAGAACAAAAATAAACTTTTCTTTAAACAGAATGAAGGCCAGAAAGCAAAGAACGGATATCATATGGGAAGACATTCCCAGAATTAGAAATAAACATATACATAAATTGATGAGTAAGAATCAATATAGACTTGTGTGACTAATTTCTTCATTCTCTTGTGTAGTTACTCATTACTTCCATTGAAGTCCATCACTGATCTCCTTTCTTTCCCTATAGTTTGGCCTTTCCAGAATGTCATATAAATGGAAGGTTTTAGCATGTAATCTTTTGTGTTCAAGTTTTTTTTTAGCATAATTCATGCAATATTCATGCTTGTTTCTGCATCTAACCATTTTATTGTTAAATAGTCTTTCATTGAAAGGATGAACCATGATTGTTTATTCACTTATGAGCTGATAGGAATTGGGGTTGCTTCTGGTTTTTTGGCAACTATGAATCAGGGTGGTATAAATATTTGTCTACCAACTCCTTCTGGTAGATTGTTTTTATTTCTCTTGATTACAGAGGAATAAAACTTTCCCTACATAGTAAATTGACGCTTCAATTTTTAGAAAACTGACAGACTCTTTTCCAAAGTGGCTTTACCCTGTTGGATTTCCACCGAAGTCCAGCTGCTCTGAGAATCCCCATTGTTTAATATCCTCCAGCACTCAGAATTTTACTTTTATCCTTTATAATCCTTGTGGAGTAACATCAAGGTGATTTTAATTTGCAAGTCTCTGATGACTAGTGATGTCAGGCCTCTAATTGGTCTTTTTTTTTTTTTTTGGAGTATTTGTTTACATCTCCTATGATTTTATGAGGGTATTTGTTTTCTCATTTATTTATGTTAAGTATCTATGTATAATTGCTTTCACCACTGTCACCATGTAGATATAACTATATGGTAATGAGTATCTACTGATAATACCAGGGTTCAGATGACTGGCTGACATTGCTAGTTTTCTTCTCTTTCCAGGCCTCTTAAGGATACTTCCTCAGCCTCTTAAAATTACCTGTGCCTGTGCTTTGACCAATTAAATATAGGTACAAATGATGCACATTTTTCAGACAGACACATTTAAGAACAAGTTCACAATCATCCTCCTACTACTTGCTTACATCCACAACAAGAGATCTCATGTTCCGATTTGTGTAATATTCAGTAGTGAAACCTCTATTGAAACTGAAATCCTGACTAACATTTTAGGGCTCCCTTGCCAACACATTTTGGACATAAAAAAAATTTTAACAAGTTTCTTCTATTTTAGGCTTGCAAATAAAGTATTATAATCTGATACAGGGATATATAAAGACTTAAACCAAGACCCAAAGATAAATAGGACAGAGAGGCAAAGTCAGGGGTGGGGGATGGGGTGGTATTCCAGGAAAGGGAATAGCAAATTCAGAAGCTTTAAGTAGTCAACATATTAATTCATTTGAGGAATAGAATACCAAGAGCAATGGAGGAAGTACTGAGAAATGAAGGTGGAGAAGTCTTTACAGGCCAGATTTGTCAAGATCTTAAGACACTGTCTCTTCTAAATACAGAAGATCCTATCCTTGGAATTTCTTCCAGTGTGGAGATGTTTCTATTTTAATTGTATTCCTCTGGACATTGTGGAGATAATGGATAAGGATTGGTGGACACGACTGGAAGCAACAAGACTTTGACTTCTTCAGTTAGCAGCACAGGTCCTAACCTACATAAGGTAATCACAGTAGTCATAGTTAAGAGGGATTATGGAGTTAGAATTGGCAAATGTGATAATGGTTAAAAAACAAACAAAAATAGTGATGGAGAACAGGGTATCAGTAATGACTCTCAGATGACTGGATCCTGGAGCAGGAGGGCAAGATGATAGGTTGGTGGGAAAGATGATCAACCAGATGAAAGGGATGGTACACTAAGAACTCTCTGGAACATTTTAGATTTGGGAGACCTAAGGGACGCCCAAGAAGAGAGTTTAACAGAATATTGGATGTATGACTCTAAAGCTACGCAGGATTACATGGTATCAAATTTAGCAATTCTTTATATTTTAAGCCAAGAAGATCGGTGAACTTAAAGAAGACAAAAGGGGAGAGGGGGTGTACAAGGCTGATGAATACCAACATTTAGAGGTTTTAAGTGGACAGGGGGCTGACAAAAGTAGGAGGAAAACCAGGAGGATCAAGTTTATCTATGAAGTTATTTTAGTACATAAAATTTAAAGATTTCACTGGTGCTGTTATGGGTAGACTATCTCCTAGGAGTCAGTATTATCAAGAGAGCCAGTTAAGTCATCTTTGCCATCATCCATGTAGAGATGCAGGTGACTTTTTGGGTGTTATCAGGAGAAGTGGTCTAGTTGTTTGCATTGACATATTTTGAATGTTAATGCTATAGACCTCACTGATGAATTTCCAGTGTTCTATGAGCGAGTAAGAGGTAGGGGAAAATGCCAAAGGTTTTGTTAGCTTATTTTTACCTGAGCAAAGGGGTTAATAGAGTTTTGATTCAAGCAGGAAGATGGGAAAGGGGGTTATGGGTAGTGGTACTCATTTTTAGCCTTGTGAGGGGTCCATGAGCCATCCATGTAGCAAGTATTTATCCTGATCTGGAGCTTAGGAGGAAGGTTGAAGCTAAGGATTTAAATTGTGAAATCATCAGCTTCCAGACGATACTTGGAGCTTTAAGACTGTACAAGATTACCCACGTATCTAGCTATCAGCTGTGGATTCAGCAAAAAAGTCTGAGAAATAGTCCATGAAAAGGCAGACTACCAAGACAAGCACAGAATCAACAATTTGTGGGGGGGGGGGGGAAGATAAGTGGTGTCAAATGAGAGCTTAGTTGTCAGTTCAAAACAAATGGTCCATTCTAACTTTTTTGAAAACAATTTGAATGGAATAAAGATTCAGTCAACATATATAAGAGGGTGAGAAGTAAAATTACTTCTATAGACAACTCTTTGGAGCATTAATGTTTTTTAATTTTTTTTATGTTTTTTATTTATTTTTGAGAACAGAGAGACAGCATGAGTAGGGGAGGGCCAGAGAGAGAGGGAGACACAGAATCTGAAGACAGGCTCAAGGCTCTGAGGTAGCTGTCAGCACAGAGCCTGACGCGGGGCTCAAACCCATGAACTGTGAGATCATGACCTGAGCCAAAGCCGGATGCTTAACCGACTGAGCCACCCAGGAGCCCCTCGAGCGTTAGTTTTAAAGGGAACAGGGAAAAAAGTAGTTACTGGAATGGTAGAGAAAAGGGTTGAACAGATCAAAAATACACAGATTAGTGAAGGCCTCAAGCAGTTAAAAGGAATCTGAGCCATTGCAGAAGTTGAAGGGTTGGTTTTAGATGTCAACACCAGGTAGACGCAAAGGATTAGGGTACAAATGCATACATCTTGGCTGATTTTGTGCTTGGGAAGGTGTGATGTGGTCTGATATTTGTATTTTAACAACAAGATTGTTAGCTGACAGTGGAGAGAATAAGAGGTATTAGAAACTGACAAGTAGGTGGGAGATGGTTTCTGAGGATCGGAGAAGGGTGAACACACCAAAAAAATTCAATAGGATTGTTTGCCAGCTCTACAAGCCCACTTACTTAATAAAGGAACTTAATGTGAAATGCAGTCAGTACGGTTATGGTTTGTTCCAGCTTTCTTCAGGTGTTTGGGTTTGAGTGAAATTAGAGGTGAAGGGTGTCTCAGAGTGTAGATACAGAGTAATGAAAATAGTAACAATGAAATCTTCAGCGGAAAAGTGAATTAAGGTCCTTTGAGGAGTTGATGAACAGTCAGAAAGGGGAAGGTCAATTACACAATGTTTGAGTAGTGAGGTTATTAGAGACATCATCATAGAGACTAAGTTGGAAAAATAGAAGGCGATGATCAGAGGAGGCTTTAAACTGGTAGGACAAGGAGAGAAGTGGTTGAGGTGGAATGAAGACAGAATCTATAGAAAGCAGTTCAAAGAGCTGAAAGGCAAGGATATTGGGTTGATCATCCTTATTCCTACTTAAATTCTCAGAAACCATGACAGAAATAGTCATAAAGATAGTAAATCAGGTGAGGTCATCAAAATATAAGGGGAAATTACTCATAGATTGTTACATAGGGGGTGGCAGGCAGCTAAGATGCTTCAAAAGCCCTGAGAAGGGGCAGGGGAGAAATGAACCATCTCTGTAAAGCATCACTAATGAACAAATAGAATACCCACCCCATACACAAGACTAGGAATACATGGGGTATGATAGAAAATAAAAGGAAACGGATGGAGGACAAAAATAGAAGCGATTACCCCCTATGATGCTTCTTCTACCAACATTCATAGTAAAGAAATACATGTAACCAAGAGGTATTCCCAACAGGAATGGTTAGTTGATAAATGAAGGCATTAGGTGAGATGTTATGATCAATTAAAGGGTTATAAAATTAAAGCACAGAATAGATGGGGGCAAGGGGATAGAATATCTGAAAAGGTTTATTTTTCCTCACAAGTAACAAATTAACCTGCCCTTTCTTCTTCATGATTAGGACAAGTCCAGTTCATGTTCACTTGTACTTAGCCTTATACCA
>NC_043708.1:93387090-93391168 GCF_006229205.1 Suricata suricatta
TGCATCAAAATGACTTACCGTCTGATTATTTGCCACCTTCTTATGTTTTAGATTACTGTACATATTCCCAACTGCAAACAGTAGAAGCTTCAGGGATCATAGTTACATAAACCACGGGCTGCAATGGTAATGTTTTAACATCCTTCATTCTCTTAAGTGCTTAAAATGCTGAGCCACAGAAATAATTAGTCTCTCAGCTTTCCTCCAAAGTAGGAGGGATGCTATCCTCTATTCCTCAGTTAAGAGCTGAGGTTCAGAGAAATCACGACCCACCTCCCTCCTAACAGCCTGGCTGCTCTGAGGCAACAACTATACAATCAGCCAGCTAATTTCAACTGAACTCTGGTACAAGGACAGCCTGTAGGAGAACCGCACAAGCTCAGTTCTATGCTATTACAGGTTCCATGCCATACAGTGTTTGTCTGTAGTAAGTTTCATCATGTAGATCCATCCCACCTCTTCTGTATTTTCCCTTTGAAAAATAAAAAAAGATTATCAACTACAAGGGAGGAAGAGACCTTACAATAAGGAAAAGATGCACCATCCCCAAAGGTATTGAAGCTCTGACCGCTAACATCACAAAATCAGTAACTAACAATCATTCAGAACTAATACCAGGCACTTATCTGTAAGTGAATTGCCTGTATTGACTCTCCTAATCCTTACAGTCTTGAGATAGAGATCATCTCCACCTTACATATAGCAAAGTGAGAAAGTGATTTAAGTAATTTGCCCAAGTTTGACACCTAGTTTAGTGGCAGAGTCAGGATTTGAACCTCGTCATTCTGGCTCCAGAGCCTGCAGTTCTAGCTAGGATGTAGTTTATGGAAAACCCATATACATACTAGTCTCACCAACTGTATTTGCTGATAGAAATCATTTCCACAGCTTTCAGGAGGTGTGGGACCACTTCTCAGAGCAAAGAAACCCTTTGTTCTCAGACAGGATGATACTTTTCTTCATTTTACCCCCAAGTACTGTATGATCTGGAAACAACTGCAACTCAGAATGTTTGTGCTTGGCAGGGAATTATCATCTAGTACAGTGGTTCTGAAAGTTTAATGGTCACATCATTCATTTATCCAGCTTATTAAAAATGCATTTTCATAGAACCAGGCCTCCAGGGTCTGATTCACTGGATCTGGGATTGGGTCCAACAGACTCTGCTGTTAACAAGCCCTTACCACAACCACTACCACCAGCAGTCAAACTAAGGAAGTGGCTCCCAGACCACATTATGTAAAGTATTGCTTTCAGAAAATACTACTCTAATTATGAGGAAGGGATGGGTCACATGAGACACTAAACTTTGATTCTTGAGTACAGGAAGTCAAAACGAAGAACTTGGAGGTCTTTTATAAGTCAAAGAACAACTTAAACCATTGCTAGTGAAATGGTAGTGAAATATATTTGAACATGTGACTGGAATTTGGAGAAATGGATATTAAAACCTCAGACTTTGTGCTTTACTAGCTGTATACCTTAACTGGGTCTCCATTTTCTCATTTGTCAATCAGTGGGGATATGGTATATGTGTTGCAGGTTGAGATAACTTATTTTCACCTTATTTCCAAAGAGTTAGAACATACCTTTCTTCCTGCCTGAGGTGTGTATACAAAGCTGAAGATAGGGAAACCTATGTAATGTGCAGAAAAATATAAAGATCTTGGGTCTCACACCATGATGGAATGTAACCCCAGCTCATGATTGCCCATCTGTGAAGGTTTCACCACGTATCTAAAACTCCATATTTAAACCATAGTTTTTCATGTGTCTATTAGTCACCACTAAATGTAACCACCATCTGATTAAAAAAAAAAAAAAAATCACATAAAATCTACTGTTTGTTCTTTATGTTTTACATTTTCCCAATTTTATAAAATATAAGACCTCCCTGGAAAAACATCACTTGTTCACACTCCCCAATTTTATTACTAATCATAATACTACAAGATCTTATTTCTGGCTTCCCAGACTAATTTTTCTTTGTTCAGTCAGAATGGAAATCACTTTGTAAAATTAGGAAAATGCTTCATATGTTTTTTAGAGCAGTAGACCAGTAGTTTTAGTTCACTCCTGTGTGCAATTCTATTAATAGGCTATCAAATTATTTTTGAGCACTTGCTTTATAATGATTCATGTTCTCTGCAATATAAATTAAGACCAAATCCTGTCAAATAAATGGCTTTACCTAAAAATAATCGGTTACCAACATCATCCCTGGATAAGATGGCTAAATATATATTGGCAGAAAATGTAGCTAAGCAGGTTTCTAGTTCATCTGTGTCCCAAAAAGGCCAATTAATGAGTTGATATTAAGGAAATCCAATACCATCAATATTTTATCAATATCCTGGAGAAAGGTAATAGTATGTGTTTTTAGCAATTTTGTAGACAAGCTAGGAGGAATAATTTTTAAAAATCTAATTTTCCAAAAATAGTTAATGGAGAGGAAGAGATTTGCTACAACTGAGAGAATAAAATATCCAAGAATGCTTTCTGAAGCCATGCTTGATAGTAGTTGATTCAAAAAAGCAGGCAAACTCCAAACCTCAATTAACTTGAAAATGTATTGAAAAGACCAAAAAGGCTACCACAAATCAGGGCTAATATAATGTAGTTGTAATTTTCTGATGAAACTGCACTGTCTTGGTAAATACCTTTATTAAAAGTATTTATAAGGTATATACCTATACCTATACAGGTAACATAACTGACCTTGTGCTATCATTTGACTGCAGAGAAAAAGATAGGTTCGTAGCTCCAAAGTTTGCAAGGTTGGAGATAGTAAAAATAAATGCTGCTTACAAATAAGGAGGTCAAGTATTTCTTCCTGCCCTAATTAGATAGGGAGAAAGAGCTATCCCAGAGCAGAAACAAAAAAGAAAGGCAGAAGGCTTATGCTCTATGTCTGCCTCCCTGGGCTTGTCATGGCTTGTTTCCACATCATTACCACCCCTCCTTTCTCCTGCCTCAGCTCCTTTGCCATTTGCTTCACAAGTACCATCAGTTAACAGGGAAGCATTGATGTAAGACTAGGGCAATGGAGGATCTAAAGCTAGAGTATTTATGCCTCTCTTTCCAACTCAGGCAATGCCTCCAGCAATGATTCTGCCTGCTCCATGGCTTCAGCTGCCACTTGATAGCCCTTCTATCTGCAGTTCTAGGTTCCATTAAGGCAGCCCTCTTCATGGTTCTAGACATCACCAGCCTCCTGGTTCTGATAGCATCATGTTCTTTCCTGCTTCCTTCCAGTCCAAGATGGCCCAGAGTTCCATTGTGATCCCCTAGTTACTCCTTTAGTTCTTTCATCAACTATCTAAGTAATTACCTGTATCAAACTACTTCCACTGACTTACCTGCTGTTGATTATTTTTCCTTCATAGAATAGGACAGGGTATCAGGCAGAGTCTACCACAGTCATTCAGTCAAGTGAGTGACTAAAGGAATATAATTGTTTTAATTCCTTTTAAATTTGGAAATCAGTGAATATATTTGTTCCTCACTAATGGCTGAGAATTCGAGAGCTACTGCCTCAGATTAAATCTAATGTGGTCATGTTAAAGTCAATAGAATTAGCAACATGCTACATCCAGACCAAAGAAGTCTCATTTTCACTCCCAGATTTCTGTGGCTGCTAATGTCAAAGAGATGGAAAGGCTCCCAATGGCTATACTGTCACCTCATATTTAGTTTTAGACCTTCTACAATCATGACTTCTGCTCTTCTCTAAATCCAATTTTAGAAGTCACAGTGACCCCCGCCCCTAATGTATTTTCATGTCTTATATTTGTCTGGGTAACTACATGTATTTCAATGTATTTCATGTCTTTTATTTGACTGGGTAACTACACCCTCCACCTCCAATTCCAGGTGGTCGCACCCATCCTTCTTGCCCTAAAGCATAAGCTATTTACTTGGAGCCATACAGGTTGTTTATTTTGCTCCAATTCCAGTTCAACTATGATGGTGCTCATCTCCTTGATTTTACTGACTTCTGTTTAAAGTATTTAGGGTTATTGGATCTCTTAAGTTTAAATTTGTTGACATCTTCTATACCCTTACGACTGCTTTTTGT